>NC_051154.1:107705808-107732040 GCF_013339745.2 Dermacentor silvarum | reverse complement strand
CCTTCAGCTACTAGAATGAAAAGTGACGCAGGTTGTTGGTAGAAACAGTTTGTTTCTTTATTTTTCCGTGTTAGGTTAATCTTTTAGAGATTGGTTGGGTGAGCAAGTCCGGAGCTTTGTGTAATTATTTTGGAAGCCCTCCGATATTCTGAGAGAGTTGGTTTGCCCGCGCATGAATTTTTTGAAACTCTGTTTTTTTTTTTATACGTCGTTCTTTCTGTAGCAGTTAGGCTTGCTTGTGGGTGAAATACGCTGTATCAGTTTACGGAAGTGTTCGTGAAATTTTTTTTTCTTTGAGAGTGGGTCGCTTTATTTTGAAGGAGCCGTGGGGCGGCCTTGTCGTTTGGAAGAGTGTTTACGCCGTTCCTTAAAGCGTGTCTTCCGCGAGCACAAAGGGAAACAAAGCGTTGGCGTGTGTCTCGCATGTGTGTTTGGAAGACGACAGGGTTTTGCGGTTCAATTGGTGCATGGAAGTACTTTGCTAGATGCGCAACTATTCTGGTAGTTCTGAGCGCGTGTTTGGCACACGTTTTTTTGGTTGCCATTGCACTAGTGCGTGTATTAAAGCTGATGTGGAGTGTGAGCAGACTATTCATGGCAGGTGTGCTGCATATGTTATTTCGAGTACCATTTATTTGCGGTCATTGTGCAGTCGAGTTGGAGAATGTTGTTGTTGTGTGCCTGGACGTGTGGTGTTGTGTTCGATTTTTTTTGCATGGTACACGTGGTTATTAGATGTATAATGTTATGTATACATAGAATGGTCTTCTTTTTCTTGTTTTTGTTTTCGAAAATGCCACTCGTGTAAGTGAATATTATGTGATAATATTCTGAAAGTGGGGGGCTGTGTCACGGAGCGGCATATTTTCGAATGGTTTGGACGCTGATTAACGACACGCCGAATTACGAGCGTCAAACACGTGGGCTCCTGACTGTGCAGCGTATAATGCATTCGACATCGACACGCCGAATTACGGGCCCCGAAGTGTGCGCGTACGGCCACGTGGTAGTGCCGGGATCAACCTTGGCCCTTGACATTGGGAGAGAGGCTAATCTGCGGTTCTTCGTCCATAGTGAGAGTGCAGCCAAGATTGTTGGGAGCTAAGAGAGCTGAATTCGGAGAATGCTACGTTGCGGCAGTTTCCCTACCTAGGGAACTAGGGAAAGGAGAGGCTATTTAAGCGCATGTTTTGGGCCCTGCTGATTAGTCTAGAAGTTGAACCTATGCGCTGCTGAGAAGCCGTTGGGGGGCTAGTGCCGTCCAGTATCGCCTGGGCCGCCTGGCCACGTCGGAACTCCGAGGAACTTGTTGACGTACGAGACGTCAAACCAGCGTCTGCAACGAAGGTCACGGTAGTTCACCTCAAGTTAGCTCAACCTGCTTGAGGGAAGTCGTCAGATCTAGACTCCCGGGAACCCCAGCTCAGCAATTCGCATCAACCTCGACAAGATCGGACCACCAGCCTTCTTCGGGAAAGCTCTGTGCACCGACTTCACGGTCTATGGACTTGCTGCTGCTGCCCGGCCAAGCGTATGACACCATTGGTTTTTCTTTTGAACTTTGATTGCTCTTGAACTTTATTTTAGTGAAAACTGTTAAGTGTATTCTTGTGTATTTGATCCTCGCACTGTTTCATTTTTATATCTACTGTTAATCGCTCGTATTTATTTGTCCTTATCATTGTGTATATTAAGCTCAGGTGTGTTAGTCTGTCTTGTGTTTTTCTTATTATTTTATTTTATTAATCGGTGTATATTTAACCGCCGATAAATATCTTGTTTTTTTTGTTTACTCCCGACTCTGACTCTTTTCACTGTGCTCGCTTGCGTACGGAACGACCAACCAGCTTGTCTACCCCGTCGATCGACTTCGCGCCGATGACAAATCGGGGACAGCTGTGACAATGGCTCATATTGCAATTTACAAATAGTATAGCCGTGGAGTTCGCAAGGCGGATCCACTTGGAACGAATTCTCAGGATGACACCAGTTTCGAGATATTAATTCCCGAACTTTGCGGGAAAATGCAATGGCGTTCCAGTTACTTTTGTGCTTCAATGCACAAAGCGACGTTTTGTTAAGGAAGTAATGGGAACGTCAATGCATTTCTCTGCAATGTTCGGGAATTAATATCTCGAAACTGGCGTCATCCTGAGAATTCGTTCCAAGTGGATCTGCCTTGCGAACTCCACGGCTACAATATTTAAATTGCAATATGATCCATTAGGTAAATAGTTCAACATTTAATTAGTAATTTTTTTTATTTAGTCGATAATTCATTTCAATTTCGTGTGCAAGTAATGTCCGCCTCCTCCAGCCGAACCAGCTCGTGAACTAGAATTGTGCTATCTGCCACAGGCAACCTTTAAAAACTTTTGAAAGTGTTCACTGAAACACCTGGTATATATCCTCGGACCACACCGCATTAAAATCTGGCCTGCGACGCCTAGCACCAAACGCGTCTTTATACGGCTATTGTTCTGTTTGCATACTGACCAAGATTGTGTTGCCGGCGTAGTCGCGCTTCTTCTGCGTTATCACTCTGACGTGCGGCGTACTTTCGCATCCATCGGATGAGATATCCCTTCTAGCTATCTCTTCTAGGTACCGCCACGCGCTGTACCTCTTTGGAAAACGCACGATTCAGTCGTTCCTTTATCAACCCGGAACTTTCTGCCATGCATATTGCACTAGTTTGAAGCAATCTTCGATTAACATAGGTGGCTTGTTTATTGGGACCAAGTGTGTCAATACATCAGTGGCGTGGTCACGCGAACGCTTGCGGCTTGCACAGCACCTCGTCGGCGCGGCGCGTTTTGCAAACACAGAGGCCGAACCTCGTTCCTTCGCCTGGCTTCTGTACAAGGTTCTATTCTTTGGCGACTCAGAGAGAGGATAGCAGCCAGATAGTATGTGGAATCGTTTAAAAACACCTGCATGCCTTCACTAGCGCTTCCGCACTTGCACTCTCTTTAGGGTTGCGCAGTTTTCGGATTAATCCGATTAAATTCAAAAAACGCTCGTCCGAAAAAAAAATTGGCGATTCGGCTTTATCTAAACAACTTCGAATTTCTGGGCCGTATTTGTGATCACGTGACCGTGCCGTGGCTACATTCACTGAAGAAAGTGTGAAAAGTATAAGGCATTCATCGGACCAACGAACTCCTCGCGGAACCTGCTCATCAAGCTGAGGTACGAAACATTCAAACGAACTGCTCTCAATAATTGCAACCATAACCTGAGTTCTTAAGATAAACTTCAACCAACTAGCCCGTTTGTCCATTCTGCTGTATACCGTCTCCTTGCCATGCGTCTATCAGGTGCCGTTAAGTGGATGGAATGAGGCGCCTGCGACATTTGCGCGGACGTCGACTGCATGCATGACATTGTATAGTCGAGGAGAAACGCTGTGATAAGTCATTCCGACAGTACTGCGCTGCTGTTGCAGAAAAGTTGAGCCGTGCCGTGCACCGGTGCATTTCTCACGACTTACTCTATACACCCTAGCGAGTCATGCTGCTGTACTGTGCTCTGATGGTGAACCCCAACATGAATGCGGAACTGCAAGAAAAGTTCGACACGCATGAGCAGGTGTTTTGTGCCGTCTTACCACGTGGGGTGTGACTCTATATACCTTGCTGGCAAGCAAGATCTCAGAATATCATACGTATGCTGTTAAAGAAATCGTTGAACCCTTAGTTTTCTGAAGGTGATGCAACCCCGAGACCGGCCCGTCTTCTGACGTACTGCGCTGGATCTATATATATATACTGGATTTTACTGTATGCAGTGCGAACATTGCAAGGGGGTTCTCAATGTTTCGTTCCGTAAATCAGAAAGAGTGTGCTGCAATGACAGATTCCAACGTGGTAAATTGAATGTATTAGAAATTTCATGTCAGTAAATTGTGATCGCAATAACCTTACTGTTATTGTAAATTTTTACTGCAAATGGACTCTCCTGCCACAATATATACCGCTTTTTTTTTCTTTTTTTGTAATAATGGTTGTGTTTAAGGTATATGGGCGAAACGAATGGATGAATAATGAATACCACTAAATAGACCGGAAAACTCCAAATTCATTGCGCCGTAAACGAAATCTCCGATAAGCTGCGATTTTTGCAGAAACAATAAACTCCGAAAAACATCCTCTGATTTTTTATCAATATAAACTGCGAAAACGCAGAACCCTTGGTAGCCCGAGACTCCGAGAGGCAACAGACACGATCATTATACCTTTCTATGCATATTTAACTATAGAGACGAACAGTCTGCCTCACCCGCGATCAGTTACACCGTGTGATGGTAGTCGGGCTGCATTATTTCTGCCAATCGCTGTTGTTTTCGATAATTATTGCGGGTACGCCGGCCGCCCGCTCGCCGCGTCGACGTCATGTCCCGGCTTCGGCGACTAAGGAAAGAGAATAAAAAATGCTCAGTTTTCGTCTGAAGGGCGAATTCAGCATTTCTAGCGATAGCAACGTCTATAGCGTTGTGCTCGAGGTCCTCGGACGGTGGTCTAACGATCTCGTTGCTTTTTGATAACAGTATATTGTTCTCGGCGACGCCTGCTCTCTCCAAAAATAAATGTTTTTTCTTCTCAATTCTTCTGCACTCTTCTGCGATTCCACTTCATTCCTGAACTCGGCCTTCTCTGCAGCGTAGCGACAAGGACAGTTCGTGTAAACGACTTCAAGGGCAAATGACTCTCAATAGAAATTCCAAAGGAATCTCAAAGCGTTGCCCAATATAATCAAGGCAACGCTTGACTTCAATCGACCCAGAGAACAGGCTGGATTTAGGAATAGGTATATTCGGCATTGTATCACATTCATGTAACCAGTCAGATAGGTAGAAATCTGCGCAGTATAACCATCCTCTCTATATGTGGTATAAATGTTATAAACAGGGTAAGGTGCCCCAGAGAGGCTGACCAACGTTTCGATAGCAGGACATATATCTTGGTCAATGGCTTTTATACATTGCGAAAAGGCTTTCGATTTTGAAACAGCAAGTTTTGAAGTCTGGATGGCTCATCCCTTAAGCAAGCCGGTATGTCCATTCAATGGGAAATTGTAAATGGATCGCCTTCAAAGCGCTTCAAGTGAATATGCTCGTTCATAAGCTGCCACAATATATAGCACATTGTTGCTTCACGGGTTTTCGCCCGTTACGTGGTTTATCCATGCGCGAAAAGCAGAAAAGGGAAGCGCGAAGTTAACGCGCTTTAGCGAGCATCAGTACTTCAGAGTTGAGTGTTACGCTATCTCAAGGTCTGATAGGAAAGCTTACTTATTAACGGGAGCGCGCGGCCATGCAAGGCAAATATGTTTGATCTTAGTCGTTTGATTTTAGTCATTGGCGTCTGTGTTGTACTAAAAATAAGCTCTTATTCATAGTATTTCACCCCCCCCCCCCCCTTTCAAAAGAAGAAAAAAAAAATTATCGAAAGAACATTTTATCAACCGCTGTAATCGACCCTTTCTTAGAAAATGGTTCCATGCTGCGCTGCCTGAAACAAAGCATCTTGTCAATTTCACACTCGCTCAATAATAACTAGAACATAATATCATTACTTGGTTCTCTCCTAAATAAGATGAAATTCATATTTTTTATGAAAGCTGCAAGAGAGGCTGCTGTTGCGCTAGCCGCTACATAGTCGTTAGAAGGAGAAAGAAAAACAGAACACGTTCGGGTGAGCTATTTTTTGCTTGTTTATTTTGTCGTCATTGTCGTTGTTGCCACTGTTGTTTTAAGATAGGCCAGCTGCATGCACGCGAGTTTGCATCGAAAGAAGAACGGAACGGGCGGGGTGGGGGCACATTCCCGATGCAGGGGCACACCGGGAACGTGCCCACCCCCTACCCCCACCTTCCGAAATTTGTGTACCAGAATGCCGCCTGCGCAGACCCCCTCCCCCCTACCCCGGTCCCCAATCAAGTGCGCGCGCCCCCCTCCCCTCGAAAAAAAAATGCTTTATAATTTGTCCGCTGCTGGGCGGACCTGAACCCGTGTCATATATACATTCAGACAATCGTGTCTGAATGCGTGACGTCTGGACTTCCCGGCGGCGTCGCAAGATGGCGTTGCGTGTCCACAAGGATGCGCGAGAGTGGAGCCTGGCTGCATACACACCTCGTACATGACTCGTTTTGCTGGTGGCAATACGGTGTGTCGCTACGTTGCTTCAATGCTAATCGCATCAACGTAGACATTCGTCGTGAGATGCGGTTCTATGCCGGATATTTTTTTCTAATAATAATACTTTACTCTTGCAACTGTAATAAAACTAATAACTTAAATCCATTATTCACCAACAGAGTAATTTTAGCCAAAAAGGAATTGCATGCATCGGATGAATATACATTTATGCCAACCGTTTTACGCGTTTATTCTTATGATCAGCCTAGTCTGAGTTGTTTTGACGAGCCAGTAATTTTATTCCGCGCTTTGGTCTCACTGGCTTTTGCTTCTGCATTTTATTAGTGATTACAGTTTTTCGGTGGCAGCTGTTTCCGTATAACCACCCCCACCTTCTTACCCCATCTTTATAGGAGGCCATTTATTTAATCTCGGTATAATCTGGTTTCACAAATAGTGTGCATTTGTACGGCATGCACGTACCATGAATTTATTGTGTTTAGATTGTTCTCATTTTTGTATATTTTGACAGTTTGGGGGGGGGGGGGGCATCAATTAACTTTCCGATTCTACTTTTAACCACAATTATTTGTCGGGCGAGTCAAGTGCACCCCCCCCTCCCATGCACATCTAAATTTCTGCATACAAAATACCTTCCGGGTAAGAGTAATTTAGTGTATAGTCTCGAGAGGACTATTATTCTTATTATGATTAGTAGTAGTATTTATGCGTTTCCTTTCCACTTATGTGTTTTCCTCCTGCGTACAACGATTCGGTGACTCGACGAGCTTTCTTGCTTGGCTGCATATATGCCGTGTCAACAACTCCACAATACAGAGAAACGATATATGCATGCATAATACACACACACACACACACACACACACACACACACACACACACACACATATATATATATATATATATATGCAGGGCGTCCCAACTATCATGCACCAAGATTTAACAAAATATACGCGAATGCCACGTAGCTGGACAGACCCAAGCAAATGTTTGCCGTCGCTTGGAGATACTCTGATTTTTTAAGTCCACTTAATTACATAATTATTCTTACTTATTTATCAACTTCTCAAATATTATAATTCGACGAAAAGTGTCAAGGAGAAAATTGTAGAGCAACACTAAAAGCTCCGGATACAGCTTTCTGCCCCTGACGTTGTATAGGCACGTCTCATCTGGCATTGCTTCTGCGGCGTAGCGTGCTCCGGAAAAAAAAGAAAGGACGCTCTATTGGGTCGTACCGGCAACCTAAACTTCACGCGCGCTCTGCTCTCTATACTGCGCATGCGCGCAAAATAGAAAAAATGCACATAGGGACTTTTGTTCTTTGAAGATTCGCCTGTGTCTAGGTACTACCGCGGAGTTGTCGAGCTGCCGGTTTTGCGCTGTTCGTCCTTAGCGGAGCCAGTGGCTGCAACACAGCTCAGTATGCGCGCGAAGTCGTGTTCGATCAAGGTACGATTGAGGTAAGTCATTTCCTCGTAACGGTAGCACATCAAAACTTGATAGTCGCAAGGGGATACGTTATTGCTTAAAATTGACGATGCAGTGATTGGCTTCGACGGCTTGTGCAAGCGCAACGTTGGCTTCCGAGACTTGAGGTTTGTTTACGCGACGCTGGCTTCCCGCCGCCGGCGTTGAAACGGAGAACATGCTGGGCTGGTGGTGACTAGACACAACTGTGGCTGCTGTTAAGGGATCGATGGTATTCCTAAACAAACGCATCACTGTTTTGATGATCCAAATATAATCTCACTATCAGGGAGTGAGCAGTCTACCTGACTGGAGCAGTATTTTTTTATTTGGGGTGTTGCTACGCTGCGGTCCGCAACACCCCAACGACCGCCGCTTCGCGTAGGCGCCCGGCACCGCGGCTTTCGTCGCGGCACCGGGGCACAAACGAGAGCAGTATCCGCTTGCGCAAGAGCGGACGCTCGCATCGTCGCACTTTCACTGCAACCAACAAAAAAGCCACTGGCTCCACTAGGGACGAACAGAGCAAAACCGGCAACTCGACAACTCCTCGGTAGTACCTAGACACAGGCGAATCTTCAAAGAACAAAAGTCCCTATGTGCATTTTTTTTATTTTTCGCGCATGTGCAGTATAGAGAGCAGGGCGCGCGTGAAGTTCTGCTGTACCGGCATGCATGGCCTGCGAACACGATAGCCCCTGAGCCTTTAATAATAATTATTATTGACGCACTTCGCTTCCCGTTTACTTTTGGCGTGTTACCATTGTCATTTAGCTAACCCCATATTGGGGGCGAGCTCCACCACTGGAAAAGCTGGCGCCAACGTTGGCGTGACGTGGTATGAGAGATCATGTGGACTATACTCTAATGTGGACACAGCGGCCGCTTCGTCTGCTTTGGAAACGCCGAAGCGAGCTCAAAACGGAAGTCCCACCTGCGCTCCGGTTCAATTAAGTGGGGATGTTTTCCCGCCTCGGGTGTCTGTTTGCAAACAGTTGAAAGCACTATAATAGGTAGTGGCTGCCTTTCAAGGCGTCCAAGATGGTAGGCTACTGCTCGGTGCCGCAGCGCCGGACGTACGCAACGGAGCCCGGTATGGTTTTCACTTGGGCTTGTTGGTATTCCATAAGACCGTGTATCATTGCGCGCAAAATGACATGGACAAAAGAGGGAACACGTATAACACACACGAAGCGCAAACTATCAACAGATTTATTGCGAGAAGACGTGACCTTTTTATACCTTGCCACAGGCAGTACAGCGCATGACACCAAGGACGGAACCACACCGACACAAAAAATCAACACGCGCGTGACGTGCTATTCAAATACGCTATTTCCTTAGCTGATAGGGTGATATAGATGCCATGCTAATACACTTATCTTTTAAAGTCGTGATGCAGTGGGCCTCAATAATGAGTCGTGTCATCTCATTGTTCGACTTTTCAATGATTATGCACTCTTTGAAAATTGGTCTACAGCCGCATTCATCACAATGAAGTGCCAGCCACCCTCCCGTCTTATTATTTACGTTGTTAGCATGCTCGCGGAGCCGGTCGTTGATGCAACGGCCCGTTTGTCCGACATAAAAACGCTTACATGATAAACGTATCTTATATACTATGCCGAGACTGCATTTCACCCATTCGTTTTGGTGATTCTTGCCACATGCTTTCTTTTCTTTCTTGTTCGGGTTAGTAATTTTGCAAATTTTTCCAAGCTTATTCGGCGGCGCGGAAAACACGACTCGAACGTTAGCTTTTTGGCCGATCTTCTTGATGTTGTGCGACACTTTATGGATGTATGGGATTAAGTGAACTTTCTTTTTTCTTTCTCCATCTCTGGGGAAGGTGGACCACGGTGGAGCCAGATGCCCCAGCTGATATTCTTAAGTTGCTTCTCCGCTACGGACACTAACAGGTGCCTCGGGTAACCTGCTTCTAAAAGGCGTGACGTTTGCTGGCCCAAACTTCGGCTCGTCATGTGTGGGCAAGACTTTTCCAGGGCGTTCTTAAGGTAGAGATGGGATTGCCCTTTTTATTAGTTTTGAATGGGCTGATTTGAACGGGAGGAGGGGTTTGTTTGCTCGTGGTTCATAGCTCCAGCACACGCGGTTTTCTTTAAAAGCGAACCTGACATCAAGAAAACGAATATTGTCTTCAGTTGGAAGTTCATGGGTGATTTGTAATGGATACAGGCATTTCTCTGCGAGAGCAAGAACTTTTGCGGATTCTCGGCTAAAATCTGTCGGGTCACACTCTAAAAGAAATAAAAAAAATCGTCTACGAAACGGAACCCTTTAACCACCTTAGTGGGTCGAAGTTCAGTGACTAACGACTTGTCAAGTTGTGATAAAAATAAATTGCTTAGGACTGGTGCTATGCAAGAACCTATGCAGATGCCTTTTTTCTGTAGGTAGTATCTGTCCTCCCATTTGATGAAGGTGGATTTGAGATAAAACTGGAGAAGTTCCAGAAATTGATCATTTGAAATACCGGACTCAATCTGAAAAGCATCTATCACCCTATCAGCTAAGGAAATAGCGTATTTGAATAGCACGTCAAGCGCGTGTTGATTTTTTGTGTCGGTGTGGTTCCGTCCTTGGTGTCATGCGCTGCCTGTGGCAAGGTATAAAAAGGTCACGTCTTCTCGCAATAAATCTGTTGATAGTTTGCGCTTCGTGTGTGTTATACGTGTTCCCTCTTTTGTCCATGTCATTTTGCGCGCAATGATACACGAGCCCGGTATCTGCCTTCACACGTACCCGCAGGCCAAGAAGCTGCGTGTACTTTGGATTGCGAAACTTAAGCCGCTATTCTGGACGTTCCGCCATTTCCTTCGAGGTGTGACGTAGACGCGACGCTTACAAAATGGCGCTGATGGCCCCGATTTGCTTTCGTGACGTGACGCAAATTTGACGTTAAGCCTAAGAGACCGTAATATGGTAGGCATTGAACCTAGCGTTCACCCGCCGTGGTTGCTCAGTGGCTAGTGGTGTTGGGCTGCTGAGCACGAGGTCGCGGGATCGAATCCCGGCTACGGCGGCCGCATTTCGATGGGGGCGAAATGCGAAAACACCCGTGTACTTAGATTTAGGTGCACGTTAAAGAACCCCAGGTGGTCCAAATTTCCGGAGTCCCCCACTACGGCGTGCCTCATAATCAGAACTGGTTTTGGCACGTAAAACCTCATGATTTAATTTTAATCTTGAACCTACCATTCTTGATAAACCAAAACAGTTATCCTCCCCAGTAAAAATAAAGCAGCGAGCTCAAAGCATAGGCGGAAAGTTTTAATTTTCCCGGAGGGGGGGGGGGGGGGGGGGGGCGGGGCTGGGGCCTGACCAGCTTTCCGAACCCCACCCATGTAAGCATTAGCATTATGGGTGCGGTTGTATGTATGTATATATATATATATATATATATATATATATATATATTGTAAAGACGAAGTTAACTTGGCCGCGGTCACTCGCAAGGCGGGAGCTGGAAGGGAAGATCAGGAGGAAGGGAATAGAACAGCCAGCCGAGTGAACGGGTGCTGTTTCTGGTCTCCTTTATTCCTTTACAATGGCGCAGTCGACAACGAACCTACCTTAAGGCATTCCAGCCTTAACTGTTTCTTCGCACGGTTCTTCGGCGTGCCGGGTTCCTCCTGTCCAGGAACGCCGTACACGCTTCCTCAGGTATGGAGCCCGCCATCCTACCACCCTCGCAAGTAACCACTGCACCGTCCGGGGACGGCGTCCAAGCCTCCTCGGCTCCTCTAGGACAGGGAAGTTATTCCGATAACCTCGTCCACGCCATCGCCACGCTGACACAACAGCTCCAGGTTATGACGACCGCCTTCGCATCCGTCAGCGGTTGTGTCCTGCCTGGGAATGCAGTCTACGCTTCCCTGCAGCCGGCTTTCGTGGAAATACCTGCGTTTCGCGGCTTTCAAGACAACGCCATCCTTTGGGTTCGCATGTCTGCCTGGGGTGATTGTCGTGTCTGGCCTCACCATACAAGATGGCTGGTTGCAGAGAAACGACTTTGCAGTGCCGCGAAGGCATGGGACAACTATACGAAGGCATCAAGCAGCGGTCCTGGCCTGACTGCAGAGTGCAGCTCTGATAGCTGCTTTCGGCCCGTTCACGTATGCCTGCGATGAACCCGGCCAGCACTGCTCGGCGGCCGGAGTTCCTGAGGTGCACCACCTTGACGCGGCAGTGGTGCCCAACAGCGCCGGGACGGAGAGGTCCGCGGGCTGCCCAGCCGCAGACACCGGCTCACCGGGTGTCGCCGTCGGCTCTGCCGGGAACGTTGGGGGGCGCATGGCGACCACCGCTCCTGCTTCGACATGGCCGTCTACGCTGGCCGATATTCTGCGACTGCGTCCCCGCGGGGCTCGGGGGCAGTGCCATCTCGCCGCTGTGGCTGCACCCGACGGGTTTTTGGCCGACAGGCTCACGGCCTGCCCTGCTGTGTGCCCCGGTTGCGAGCTGCTTTTCCCGCCGCTGGTCTCGGACTCTGCTTCGGCATCCGGCATCACACTATCGCTGCGGGAACCCGAGATGACATCCCATGCGCTGCTCTTGGCGACTCGGTCTCCGGGCTCCACACGGAAACCACAGCTCCTGACTTCAGGGCAGCCGTTGGCCGAGTGCTTTCAGGCGCCGCTGGGAGGCAGCGCGAGACAAACGGGAGACCGGAGGCCCAGGAGGCCGTCTCTTTCGGCGCGCACACGGCTCTCTATTGTTTCCAGCGTTAATGGACTCGCAACTCCTACTTTCGCGGCGCACATCGCGGGCCGGGTGTCTCCTTCCGATGGCACGTCTTCTGACCAGGACAGTTCGGCTGCACGCGGCTTTTTGCCGAAACTCTGTCGGGTCAGGCACCTCGGAGGGAGTGCCTTGGACCGGCGGCTCCGGCATTGCGAGGGCACGGGTCGAGTCACATGTCGGCATAGAGGCTCGCCCCATCGTTGCCTCGAACACATGGCATGCAGGTCCGACGCGCTGCAGATAACCGCGACCCATGAGGCCGTCCCCGTTTGGTGAGACAAACGGCGGTTCGGCGTCCGAGACGGCCTGCCATGCTTTGCCAGATGCGACGGGACGGTCATCGGCGAGACATGCGACCCGAGTGCAACCCTCAGTGCCGACCTCCAGAGAAGCTGGTTGCGCGCTGGATGGCTCACCACCGACGACCTCACACCATGGACAAGTTCCTTGTTGCAAGCGCGCCGTAAACTTGCAGCGTGGCCGAGTGTAAAGACGAAGTGAACTTGGCCGCGGGCACTCGCAAGGCGGGCGCTGGAAGGGAAGACCAGGAGGAAGGGAATAGAACAGTCAGCCCAGTGAACGGGTGCTGTCTCTGGTCTCCTTTATTCCTTATATATATATATATATATATATATATATATATATATATATATATATATATATATATATATATAAAGTCCCCTCGCACCGCCAAGAGACTGGGGTCTATCGGATGAGCCATGCGACAACCGCATTCAGTTAAACACGTTAGGGAGATATACAGGGTGTTTCAGCGAACACTTTCAAAAATTCTTAAAGGTCGCCTGTGGGAGATAGTACGTTTCTAGTTCATGGGCTGGTCTACTCGAAGAGGCGGACATTACTTTCACAAGAAATTGAACTACATAATCAAATAATTAACAGAAATTTATTAATTAACTTTTTAACTAATTGCCTGATGGCCCATATTGCAATTTACAAATTGTAGCCGTGGAGTTCGCAAGGTGGATCCACTTGGACCGAATTCTCGAGATGACACCAGTTTCGAGATATTAATTCCCGAACTTTGCGAAGAAATGCATTGGCGTTCCAGTTAATATTGTGCTTCAATGCATAAAGCGACGTTTTGTTAGGAGCCTAACTGGAACGTCAAAGCATTTCTCTGCAATGTTCGGGAATTATTATCTCTAAACTGGTGTCATCCTGAGAATTCGTTTCAAGTGGATCCGCCTTGCGAACTCTACGGCTACAATTTGTAAATTGCAATATGGGCCATCAGGCAATTAGTTAAAAGTTAATTAATAAATTTCTGTTAATTATTCGATTATGCAGTTCAATTTCTTGTGCAAGTAATGTCCGGCTCTTCGAGTAGACCAGCTCATTAACTAGAATTGGGTTATCTGCCACAGGCAACCTTAAATAAATTTTGAAAGTGTTCGCTGAAACACCCTGTATGTGTCTCGTGCGTATTAAGTCGCACAAGTACACATCTATGAAAAAAAGAAGCAATGTAACGCCTTGTAAAAGTTCTTATACAAAAGATACAATCAAGAAATCTTTTCTCGACGAAAGGTCAGTGATTGAGAAGATAATACATAACATATATAAAAATTAAACGATATATAACAATTTCTGAACACAACTTATAGAATTATTAGCATAAGTATAATGTGATTCCGTAATGCAATAGTTTCAATAATTGTCAAAGCATGCCTTATGCCACTGGCTTCGTTTGTATTCCGGAGGCAGAATAAAGGATAATAGAGTAAAAATTATCAGGTGCCCAAATAAATAAACATATTAACAAATAAATAAACCAGACAGCGTTATCTATAAAAGCGCGAAAGGACTCGATAGCAAATATAGGAACAGCATGGATCGTGTTACTGAGCGGCAAATGCAGCATATGACTAATAAAAATTAATAAGGAAAATGCACAGCATAGACTAGGGAGTTTTACAAATAGCGCAACCACGCGCCTTTCCTTACCCCAATGGCCTCACTCTGCTTGCGCTGTTATGTACCCCATTTTCGTTCCTTTGTATAACTATTTGCGTTGTTTTCTAAGCCAGGTGGTTGACTTGTAAGTTGGTGCCTTTCTCTCTCCTATTAAAGACATCAGTTCTTTGTCTGATGCGATGATTTCACCATAGTTGAAAAAGTGTTCGTTCGGGCACTTGATCTGGAAATGAAGTCGTCGGCAATCTTATTCAAATTGATTTTGCGGGAGAGTTTTTGTGGGCGTGCAAAATTGCCAGATGGTTCAAACGGGCTTGTCCAGTCGTCGACCGCAAGTACATTCTCAGTCACCGAAGGCAAGAAAAGGACATCTCGGATGTGGTCGACGCGACCGGTATGGCCAACGCATTTTTTTTTTTTTTTTTTTTTAGCTTGGCCATCTCCGGCAAAAGGTTTCGCAGGTGCTCACCCTTGCCCCATAAACATGTGCACGACGTCCTCGAATGTGTGCAATGATGCCGACCTTTGCTGGCATAAGATCTTCCTTCCCTATGGCAAGCTGCTCAATTAGGGACTTATGCTGCCACATATCAGGTGGATACCTATTAATTTTTTAACGAAGACAGCACTGTGTCAAGTACTTCATAGACCCTCTGGCGGTATATGTCACTCTCTGATGGAAACACGTGAGCTGAGGAACCTTCTTCCTTCTTAGGCTGTTTTTCCGCACCCCAAGTGTTGCAGATCGCATAGCCTAAGTTAAGAGACAGGGGTAATTGGAGATCGCTGACAGAGGCGCCGTCCTGTAGTGAACATTAAATATGCAGATGATGATAATGAATCTAATTTTCGCAGTCGCAGTGAATCGTATGGCTGTACGAACCGAACCATTGGATGTTTGTTGTTTTAATTAATAATTAATGTTACTACAATTCATACAACCCGCCGTGGTTGCTCAGTGGCTATGGTGTTGGGCTGCTGAGCACGAGGTCGCGGGATCGCATCCCGGCCACGGCGGCCGCATTTCGATGGGGGCGAAATGCGAAAACACCCGTGTACTTAGATTTAGGTGCACGTTAAAGAACCCCAGGTGGTCCAAATTTCCGGAGTCCCCCACTACGGCGTGCCTCATAATCAGAACTGGTTTTGGCGCGTAAAACCCCATAATTTAATTTTTAACAATTCATACAGATGATACAACCAACGTACAGACTTGTGCGAGGGCCGCACTTTTGACGAGCCTTACTCGGGACCGGGCCATTTTATCTAATTTTTCCAACGACGAGTATGAATTTATGAAATCCGCCGTACACCTCCGCGATCACCTCCTCTCGCCATCTGTAGTCGTGTACAACTTTAGAAGGCAGCGGCATTTGCCCCTCGAAGGCGGATGCACACGAGCATCCACCAATGGGCGCGCACTCTAGACTGACGTCATGAGCCGGACGGCCGGTGACCACGCCGACGGATGACATGGCAGCCCGCGCTTCGAGCTGTGCCGAGTCGCGTCAGCGGGACTATTTCTTTAGTCGCGGTGGCAATCGGCTGCTGCGCTTCAGTGATCAGGGCGGCGCGCCTCTCCTGTCTTCTGAAGTTGTAACCGACTTTTATATATATAGTTGCGACGCGCGAAAGTACGCTGCGCGGGAAAATTTGCAGTGGAGCGCGATCGGAATCGATGTATGTTCCGATCGCGCTCCTGATGTATGTTCCGATTCGCGCTCCACTGCTGTATGATGTATGTTCACCTGACTTCAAATTACTTTGCGTGCTTTTTTTACCACGAAAAAAAAAATGTCACAGTTTCGCCCTAAGGGCGAAGCAATGAATGCGATAGCAACACAGCAATGTCATACGAAGTAAGGTGATCGGCTTTGTTAGCAATATGAATTGTAGTAAACATGAGCTGATTAAGTAAGCAGGTTTGCTGCGGCGTAAGTAGACCGACATGAAGAGAGACTCGATGACGTGCACGAGAAGGTGCGTGTGAAACGGTGGTGTTGATGAGAAGTGCTTCCCGTGGGCAGCGCGTGCGAAGGGACACACCTGTAGCGCTGCACTGCCGATCCGGGCAGCATTGCATGTGTAGCGTGCGTTGGAAAATGTGGCCCGACTATTACTAACTGAATGAACAAGCGTGGTGTGAGCGCGCACAAACAAATATGAATAGATCACACTGAATGACTGCAGACAACGACTGCCAAAACGCTGGCAGCAAGCGCATACGCCGCAGCGGGCGAAGGTACGTGCGGTCTATCGCTTCAACGATAACTGCGCGGCGAATGCACAGCCCATTATACAAAGGTCAGAGCCGTGTGGAGATAAGAGACGGTGTGGGCGAGCGACGAGCGTGGTTGTTGGCAGAGTATAAAAGTGCGCCCCCCTGCCCCCCCCCCCCGCTCCCTCCAGCGCTCGCTTCCCGCTTCCTTGCTTGCGCGTGGGAGATTGAGTGCGTTGGCTCTCCGTGATAGCGTGCGTCCCCGCACGCTTCCGCTCGGGCATACGGCGCGCGGCGAAGATTTTATCTATACGGAACCTCACGGCGACGGCGACGCCGACGGTAGAAATCCGGTTGAAGTGTCCATATAATTGCTATCGCAATAAAACCTGCAGACTTCAGTGACCCCTTCGGCAGAGTCTTCTATCAAGGGCGCGCGAAAAGCACGTGAGTGATATGTGTCTCAAATTGGTTCTCTTTCCAGTAAGCAATGCTAACGACTGGCGACAAAAAAGAAAGGTATTCTAATTATTTACAACATTTACGCATTAGGGATGGAAACATCGCCTCTTGCATGCAGCGGCCATAAATACGGGGTTTTGAGCAAACACTTAAAAAAATGTTAAAGGTTAATTGCCTGTGGCAGATAGCACAATTCTAGTTCATGAGCTGGTCTACTCGAAGAGGCGGACATTACTTGCACAAAGAATTGAAATGCATAACCGACTAATTAACAAAAATTCATCAATTAGGTTTTTAACATACTAACTTATGGCCCATGTTGCAATTTACAAATTCTAGCCGTGGAGACTACACCAAATCTTTCCTCGCGGATCGCAAGGCACACCTCCGACTAGGCACGATCTCGGGAGGGCCCTACCAGCTATGCAACTGCGGCACCCCGCAGGGCTCGGTCCTCTCCCCACTGTTTATTTATTTATTTATTTATTTAACATACCCTCAGGGCCAAAGGCATTAGAGAGGGGAGTGGGTTACATGTGAAAGAATATACATATACATAACAAAGAATGAGCAAGCACATAAAATTCTAATTATACAATGTTAGCTAGGGCGTTCTTGAATAGGTGGTGATTTCTGATGGAGATTACATCCGAAGGAAGGTGATTCCACTCTTCGGATGTCCGTGGTAAGAATGACTGAAAAAAAGCGTCAGTTCTGCAAAAAGGAATTCGAACTTTTTGTGCGTGATCTAAGCGAGATGAAACATACTGAGGGGGTGATATAAGCTCATGGTGGAGCTGAGGATGATGAAATATGGAGTGAAAAAGGCTCAAGCGAAACAACTTACGGCGGGATGCAAGGGTTGATAGGTCAAGACTTAATTTCATGGCTGATATGCTTGCTGTTCTGTTGTAGTTAGAAAGAATGAAACGCGTGGAGTTATTTTGAACCATTTCTAGTGACCGAATTAGGTTTTCATGGCTTGGATCCCAGACGGAGGCAGCATATTCTAGTTTCGGGCGAATGAGCGTTTTGTACATGGTTAATTTTATGGATGAAGATACTTGTGCGAAGTTACGACGGAGGTACCCCAAAATTCGATTAGCATTGCTAATTACATACGAAATGTGGTCTGCCCAAGAAAGGTTTGATGTAATGTGAATGCCAAGGTATTTGTATGAGGACACGGTCTCCAAAGAAGTACTAGCGATGTGGTAAATGGACGAAACAGATGATGTTCGAGATATGCGCATATGCTTGCATTTCCTTATGTTAAGTTCCATCAACCATATGTTGCACCATTTGTTAATAGCATCAAGGTCGGACTGAAGGGCTTTAGTATCATCAACGCAGGTTATTTCGCGATAGACAACACAATCATCGGCAAAGAGGTTAATGTACGAGGAAACACACGAGGGTAAGTCATTAATGTAAATAAGAAAGAGTAGAGGACCCAATACCGTCCCTTGAGGAACCCCAGATCGAACAGCAGTGTGCTCTGAATTTACGTTATTTGTTGACACAAACTGAGAACGGTTAGTAAGAAAGATTTCTAGCCAAAAGAGCAGTTTAGTGTCTATGTTAAGCTGACGTAGTTTGTAGAGAAGCAGTTTATGGCATACCTTGTCAAACGCTTTAGAAAAATCTAGGAAAATGCAGTCAATAAGAGAAGAACGATCAAGGATGGCATGAAGTTTGTGAGTGAAAGATATTAGTTGGGTTTCACAAGAATATGATTTGCGAAAACCATGTTGTGATGGCGAGAAAAATGAGTTTGATTCGAGAAAGTTAGCAAGGTTTGAAAATAAAATATGCTCAAATATTTTGCAGGGAATACTTGTGAGGGAAATGGGCCGGTAATTTAATGGAGATTGCTGGTTACCTGACTTGAAAAGTGGAATCACCTTCCCGATCTTCCATTCAACTGGAAGAGATCCCGTGTCCAATGATTGCTGAAACAGTCTAGTTAAAATAATTGATGAATACACCATTGTGGCTTTCAAGAACTTTGTGGTTATTTCATCGCAGCCGGGTGAAGAGGAACATTTTAATTTGTTAATAACATTTTCTACACCTGTAGAATGAATAATTATAGGAAACATAGTGGTGTATTCGGAGCATGAAAATTCTGGCAGCGGGATATTTTGGTCATCAGAAAAGTTCCGCGAAAAAATGGTGTTAAATACGGATGCACATTTTTCGGGAGAGATGGCACCACCAGTGCTGTCGATAAGGTTTACTGTGTCATCAGCCTTAAGATTTACAGAGCGCCAGAACTTTCGAGGATCGGTGGTCAGCATAGATGGCAAGGTATTTTGTTGATAATTAATCTTCGACTTTTTAAGGGAAACCGCGTATTCTTCGGAAGCTTGTTTGTACAGTTCCCAGCGCATGCCACTAGGACGTAACCTGGCTAATCTATACAGCCGCTTTTTTTTGTTTGCTAGACGCTTAAGAGTAATATTAAACCATGGTGCATTACGATTTGAAATTATTCGGTGAAGCGGGATGTACTTGTTGGTTAATTCAGCGACTTTAGCTATAAACATGCTCCAGTTAGATTGAACACTACGGTTGTCGAAGTGGTTAAGAAATGTATCTATAAAGGTGGAAAGCTCACGGTTAATTGCCTCAAAGTTAGCGTTCCTGTAGTTTCTAATAAACTTATATTTTTTTGAAGATTTAGGTCGCGAAAAGTTCATCTGAAAGGTAATAAGTGAATGATCACTTAAGCCAGGTAAGCATGTAACGTTAGAGACAAAATCAGGTACGGATGTTAGCAACAGATCAAGAATGTTCGACACGGTTGAAGTGATTCTGGTAGGTTGCCGGACCAGCTGAGTGAGTGAAAATGTGGAACACAAGTCTAAAAAATCTTGTGCTAGTTTGTTGTAAGCTAATGGTGGTTCAGAATACCATGCTATGCTAGGGATGTTAAAGTCTCCTAGTAGAAACAGTGGCAAAGTGGGGTAACGTGAAAGAACGCTGTTAATGGCATCGTGTAATTCATTTACGAAAGTGCTAGTATATGAAGGGGGGCGGTAACAAAGTCCTATAACAACTTTTTGATGATTAATTTCAACTAAAGCCCAAAGCATTTCGAGGTGGCTCGTTATTTCAATGCGCTGAGAAGGAAATGCCTTTGGGACGGCTAACAGAACGCCACCTCCGGGCCTGTTGATGCGATCGCATCGATAAATTGTGAAACGGTCAATAAATGGAAAGATTTCAGCGTCGCGAATGTTAGAATGTAACCAGGTTTCCGTTAGTGCCACAATGTCAGCAGTACAAGTGTCAATGGTAGAAACGAGACCGTCGCGTTTATTTAGTACGCTTCTTATGTTGCAGAAAAGTACTGTTAAAGGCGATGAATGGCATCCACTACCCCTCACGTGATCCTATGTTGTAGTGTGTGCCTTATTGCGTGAAGAGCGGCTATCGCCAGTTGGGTGAGCACGTGCAACAACCGTGTCAGATGCTGGGTCATACATGAACTGATTTTTATTTATGGATATCTTGTTATATCCCAATTTAAAAGGTGTTCCATCAAACTGGCTTTTAGCGAACTCGATAAGCCTTTTCCGGGCATGGCGTGTGGCGGGCGAAAAATCTTCGCTGACGCCTACGTTTCTTTCTTTGAGTTGCGCGCGCATTGAAAGCACTTTCTCTTTATATTTGTAATTGGAAAATTTCACAATAATTGGTCGGCATTTATTTGATACAAATGGCCCCAGGCGATGCGCGCGTTCGATTGAGTCTGGGGAGAAACTATCAGCAACGCCGGTTATAATATTTTTGATGCGTGTTTCGGTTTGCGCCCAAGATTCATTGGAATCCGGAACGTCATGGAATAAAAGGTTGTTTCTTCTTGAACGGTCTTCCATTTCATTCAATCTTGATTGCAAAAGGTCGTTCTGCTTCGCCATTTTTTTCACCGAATCTTGTAGAATGACCATCTCTTTTTCTACATTTTCAAGTCTCGGCGTTTTCAGTTCGAGTGTGACAAGCCTTTCCTCGATACTGTTAATTTTCGTCTCTATGTTTGACTGACTAGATTTGATAGCCTTTACGTCGGCAGCAAGCTCTGTGTGACACTTGGATGAGTGGATAGATCGCGCCTGCAGATCCTTTAAAAGAGAGAAAATGACGGACATTTGTTCTGAAGGGTTATCTGGCAATGACTCAACATCAAGTAAGGCTTGATTACGAGTGCTTGGGCCTGGGTTGGTTTCAACATCCCCAGAGCACAGGAGTAGAAAAAGCATTGAAAAGCATTCGCAGACAATGGCATAGAGAACCCGTGGGCACGGGAGCAACAGAAGACAACGATTCTCAGTTTTCTTAGTATGTAAAGAGTATCTGTTACACACCTGGAAAGCGCAAAAGCGCCGAGCATGAAGCATGTTGCCGAAGTTGCTCTCGTGCCCACTGAAAGGACGGTCGCGCTGCAGGCTCTTTATAGTTTCCTTGAGGGTTGCTATCGTCGATGACGTTGGTGCGCAGAAGGTACTGCGCACCAAGGGTGACCAGCCAAAGACGAGGCCACCACCAGGCGTTGTGCGGTCTCCGAAAACGCTGACCAGCCGTGACGGGATAGCAGGGTTCGCCGAAGCATCCACCGATGGCGAAAACCACAGCGCAGCAGAGGCCAGAAGCACCTGGAAAGCGCAAAAGCGCCGAGCATGAAGCATGTTGCCGAAGTTGCTCTCGTGCCCACTGAAAGGACGGTCGCGCTGCAGGCTCTTTATAGTTTCCTTGAGGGTTGCTATCGTCGATGACGTTGGTGCGCAGAAGGTACTGCGCACCAAGGGTGACCAGCCAAAGACGAGGCCACCACCAGGCGTTGTGCGGTCTCCGAAAACGCTGACCAGCCGTGACGGGATAGCAGGGTTCGCCGAAGCATCCACCGATGGCGAAAACCACAGCGCAGCTGTGGTTTTCGCCATCGTTATTGTTATTTGTTATTGTTAGCCATCGCCATCGTTATTTAATATAGCCATGCAAAAGCTCTCCACTTGCCTCGATGCAATCCCAAACGTGGGTCGCGCCATATATGCGGACGACATCACGATCTGGGCGCCGGGCGGCTCGCTTGCCATGCTCGAACACTCGTTACAAAGCGCGTTGGAGGCAACGGAAAACTTTCTTTCCAGCACGGGCCTTGACTCTCCCCCGCTAAATCAGAACTACTGTTATACCGACAGTCCCGACAAGGGGTCAGAAACCTTGAGCCTCTGAAAACTCTGCCGATAGAAATTCAAGCTAAGACTGGACATCCCATACCAAGGATGGATTCGATCAAGATTCTAGGTCTCCACATTGATGCTAAGGGCTGTAACTCGACGGCCCTCAACAGGCTCACTGGACAGGCTAGTAATGTCCTAAGACTTTTAGCCCGCATCTCAAATCGGAGAGGCGGCCTCAAAGAGGACAATCTGCTCAGAGCTTACCAGGCATTCTTCTTAAGTCATGTTACCTACATCGCGCCGTACTTAATTGGGGTAAGGCGGAAAAGGCCAAACTCGACTCTCTAATCAGAACCGGTATCAAGCGCGTGCTTGGCCTTCCGCAGTCCACGAGCACCGAGAAGCTGCTGGAGCTAGGACTCCACAACACTATCGATGAGCTAATAGAAGCTCACACAGTGGCTCAAATAATGAGATTGTCGTCCTCTAAGCCAGGGATCAAAACCCAGACATGAACCGGGGACCAAAATTAGCCTGACCCAGCAAGCCAGAACTCGCATCATGGTTGACCCCGTACCGCGAAACATCCACCCAGTGCATAACGAGGGTAGAAGATTCGCGAGAGCCAAGTCAATCCTTAAAAAGATCAATCAGCACAAATTAGGGGCCCTCTTTGTCGATGCTGCCAGATATGACAGTGGGGATAAGTTCGCTGTCTAGGTTGTAGACGCGGATGGCAACCTGCTTAATGCAGCTTCTGTCTATACTAAGTTTGCACATGTGGCGGAGGAAGCGGCGATCGCTCTGGCTTTTCACAGCGCAAAAGTTCCCCCTATCATCTTCTCGGACTCACGCACAGCAGTTAGATCCTTCTCGGCCGCACTAGTGTCTGAACAGGCGAACAATATTGTGAACAAAGCACTTCAAAGAACTCGGGAGAGCAGCGAAGGAGGATACCACATCTCGTGGTTCCCAGCCCATATAGATGCCTCAGTTAACCCGCTCGGATGTAATCCTAACGAGCAGGCCCACCGGATAGCGCGCGATTTCACGTACCGCGCTATCAGGGGTAGCCAGACTCGGAACGAGGTCAACATCCACAAAGATCCATTATGTACTTTCCACGAAATTGTTTCCCATTATCGTCTCGGCAGGAGGACATTTCCACCCCCCCACCCCAAATTGAACAAACCTCAGGCTAGCAGACTCAGACTTCTGGAAACCCGTTCGTATCCCACTCCCCGGTCCCTTAACAAGATAGACCCTGACCATTCACAGTCGTGCTCCAAATGTGGTCATGACTCATGCTCTTTTGATCACATGCTCTGGTTGTGCCCAGCCCTTAACGCCTCTCCACCCATCACGAAAGAGCAATGGGAGGAATCCCTCAAGAGGAGCAATATTCAGATTCAACTCCAGGCTGTCCAGAGGGCCCACGACATCGCGATGGGACTTGGTCTCCCGGTCCCATCGTGGGCGGAGCCACCGACTTAATCTGGGGGAGCCTTCGGCTCGCCTAGATCTCAGTTCCTCAGGACTCAAATAAAGTTCTTGTCATGTCATGTCAGCCGTGGAGAACTAATTCTCAGGATGACACCAGTTGCGAGATATTAATTACCGAACATTGCGGAGAAATGTATTGGCGTTCCAGTTACTTTTGTGCTTACCCGCCGTGGTTGCTTAGTGGCTATGGTGTTGGACTGCTAAGCATGAGCTCGTCGCGGGATCAAATCAGGGCCATGGCGGCGGCATTTCGATGGGGGCGAAATGCTAGACTACCCGTATACTTAGATTTAGGTGCACGTTAAAGAACCCCAGGTGGACTAAATTATTCCAGAGTCCTCCACTACGGCGTGCCTCATATAATCAGGTCGTGGTTTTGGCACGTAAAACCCCATAATTTATATATCTGTTCACACTTTTGTGCTTCGATGCATAAAACGACGTTTTGTTAAGAAAGTGTCTGGCACGCCAATGTATTTCTCCGCTAAGAGAATTAATATCTCGACACTGGTGTCAGCCTGAGAATTAGTTCCAAGAGGATCCGAACTCCACGGCTAGAATTTGTAAATTGCAACATGGGGCCATAAGGTAATCAGCTAAATAGGTAATTGGATAATTTTGTTAATTAGTCGATTATGCATTTCAATTTTTTGTGCAAGTAATGTTCGCCTCTTCGAGTAAACGAGCTTATGAACTAGAATTGTGCTATCTGCCACAGGCAACCTTTATCAATTTTTTAGTGTTCCCTGAAACACCTTGTATATAGAATTCACTCAGTAACCGAAATGATGCCAAGCCGGACTCACTAGCAATCAGAATAAATAGAAGTCTAGAAGTCATGCGCTGCAGCGCTTATACTCGAACTCAAAGTACTAAAAAAAAAAGATTGCAGTTTGGCCGGGAAGGCGAAGCAGTAATATAGTTATAGCGAAGTAGGAGACAATTACACGAAGGAAGATTCTTACCGTGTAAATACGTGTAAGGATCGCACCCGTGTAAAGCCGCACCTCCAATTTGACAGCCAATATTTAAAAAAAAGGCGTCCAACCGAGAAGCAATCGCGTTCCGTGCGCTGATTCTGATCGGGCTCAACAGCGAATGGTCGCGCGCAGCGTACTTTCGCGCGTCGCTACTGGATGTCGAGAGGAGGCGATCGCGGAGGTTTACGGCGGATTTCATACTCGTATTTAGAAAAATGAGGTCAAATGGCCCGGTTCCATGAAAGGCCCGTCAAAATCGCGACAGAAAAGTGCGGCCCTTACACGAGTCTATACGTTAGTTATAGTGGCCATATAAATTGTAGTAAACATTCACCCAAAAATAAAAAAGTGCGCATAGTGTAATGCACGGACCATGTAAACCTGTAAATACCTCAATGGATGACCTCGAGCACTTGCTTTCACTACGCAAGCATTATGAAGAACGCCGGCAGCGGAGGCGAACGGTTCGTACAGCCGCGCGAAGAAGAACAACTTTATTGAAACAAAAATCTTACTGGTGTCTATGGGTGGAGCCCCTATTCCAGGGCCCCACTGGCTTCCGCGGCTCGCCGGGCCTGGTCGAGGGTCGCCAGCTGGCTTCCCAAGTCCAGTTCGGTGAGTCGCGCCTCCCACGACCAGTTAACGAGTGAGTTCCTGACTAGCGGCGAGACGGCATGTGCCGGGCGCCTCGGGCATTCGTATGTGATGTGCTGGAGTGTCGGGGTGTCTTCACACCAGGGACATTTGTCTTTGTGTCTGTCGGGGTATATCTTGTGTAGCCTGTGCAAGTGAGGAAAGGTGTTCGTCTGTAGGCGGCGCCAGTCCCTTGCCTGCACCCTGTTGAGCTTAGGATGGGGAGGAGCCTTTGTTTGTCGGCCGAGTCTTTGCAGCTCCAGTATTTCTCGGGGCGTGCCGGGTGTGGGGGGCTCCGTTAGGGTGGAGTGATCCGCGGCTCGGCCTGTCATATCTCGAGCCAGGCGGTCCACCCGTTCGTTGCCATCCACTCCGGCGTGTGCCGGGCACCATGTGATCCCATGGTCGTAAGTGAGTCTTGGTCCGAGGATGCGCACGACGCTGGCCGGCAAAACTCCCCGCATATATAGTCGACATGCGTCCTGAGAGTCCGCTAGCACGTGTGCCGATTGACCGTTTGCTTCGGCGGCTCGTACGGCTAGGGCGATGGCTGCGGCCTCCGCCGTTGCGCTGGACGAGGTGCGCAAGGACGCAGCCGCGACCATGCGTGCCCTATTTGTCGCGACCGCCACGAAGGCGGGGGTTCGTGTTGTGTGGGGGTAGAGACTTGCGTCCGCGAAATACGTGTCCGGGTGGCCCTGCCTCTGTAGCAGGGCTGTCGCCCTGGCTCGTCTTCGTCTTGCGTGGTATGTCGGGTGCATGTTGCGTGGGATGGGATACACATGTAGCCGTGTTCGCAGAGCGAGTGGTATCAGTTGAGTCTCGTCCCCGCAGAATTGCGGCGCCAGGGGGTAGTGCAGGCGTCTTAATAGACAACGTCCCTGGGGCGTCGCGTTAAGACGCTCTCGCTGGGCG
>NC_051154.1:107675808-107703308 GCF_013339745.2 Dermacentor silvarum | reverse complement strand
CTAGGCTTATATATATAATATGTAGCAAGAAAGTTCCTGCAAAGAACCAAGTGCTGCGATTTCTCAGGGACATAACTGAATTCAACAGAATGAGTAGGTCAGGGCTGTTGCTCCCTTCTGAGGCGCTAAAAAAAACTGGTAGCATCGCTCGAAGACGCCTTCAAGCTGTGCTTCAGTTTAAATGAGTTACGAAGGAACAGTATCGCCGACTTAATTTGCATCCTTTCTGCAGCTGAATCCTTCGAATTTGATCGGCTGTGAGCGGCAAAAGAAAGAGCTCACAAACGATGTTGTGAAGTTCTATTCAATTACACGCCTTTACTTTCTTGTCAAGGGCAAGAACATGGCGCGCGAAAGCAACGGGGAGAAGAGGAATCACCTGAAGCGGAGGCGTGTGCTTTGAATAATGTTATGATGTGGTATGGACCAACATTGCGACCTTGCTGGTGCTAGGCTATTTATGTTGGTGCGTCTGCTGACTCAAGTTATGAGAGCGCTTTTTGTATTTTAAATATATTCATGAGTGTAGCCCAAGACGTATTGCTTTATTTTATTGCAACCAAACAGTGAACCATATATGCACTAGCTTACCAACACAATTCGTCTCGTAACAATTTAAATACTGTAACTGAGGCAGCAATAAACACAATAGCTAGATTTCTCGAAATTGAAACATTATAACTCACTAAATATCACGTAAACACGTTTCCATATACCGTATATAAAACCACTGCAGTATTGTTTTATGCATGGAAAAAATGCATCTACGTATTTAATGCAATGGGCTGGAGCGCCACGTCTATACCAATAAATGTGACTAATCGCGCCAAGCTATAAAATTGACTTTAGCATATGTGTCTTCTGACTAGACGACAGTAAGAAATTTCCCATTCTGGCTTTGCCTACACTGCTCAAAATGGCATTGTATAGCGCGTACTTCAAAGCTAGAGTAGAGGCAGCGATACCATAGAATGGCGATACTATCAAACACGCTGCACGTCTACACAGCGCAGCCGACGTTGCGCGCAGCTCAGCCGTTATACTGTCCGCAGCGCCACTTCTGCGTCATGATGCGGAGAAGTGGTGAACTACGCTCGGTCGGCACACCTACCCATCTAGCCACCGTAGCTAGGATGCGCGTCCTCGAGAAATGGAATGAGTACGCGCTTGTTTTCTAGCTTGAAACGTAACGTACCAGTGGTGATGAGCGCACGCTCTAGGCCGCGTTATACGCTATCGCGCTAAAATAGTATGCGGTGTCGAAGCTGTCGCAAACTACTTTTGCGCCACCTGCAGTCAGCTTGAAGAACGATAGAGTTTTTCGATAGTACTTTAATGACCTTGGCCGTCCAAAGATGTCGCTGTTGTAGGACACGTATTATAGTCTGTAAGTGCTGTGAATCTGTATGATACCGTATTGTGCTTAGTGCGCTTCGCTTGTGTATATTTTGGCTGCACATTTTCGCTTGCTACGTACGTTGTTTCGATCCAGGCAGTGGTAATTTACAGAAAGTGCATTAAGGTGAGTACTTCGGCGACTGGTCGTTTCTTGCCCCGCTTTGTACTTCCCTGTTTGCAGACACACGACATCCTCTGCCCATCAACTGAGAGTTGCGGTTAACGCGTCTCAATTACTTCCGCAGTATCTTTTACAAATGTACAGGCGCACCGATTGTTTGGTGCAACGCTGCCTTTCCAAAGCTGTGGTATTTCAGATGGGATCTTAAACAGGAATTATAAAAAAGAAAAGAAAAGAGAAAACTCAACAGGTCCGAGTGTCATCCCCATTTGTGTGTGGAGGCTGACCGGCGTAATCAGTCGATCAACATATGTTCAATTGAAGCTGGGAACGTCTGCTTCTTGGATAGTTAAGCATCGATATATTTCTGTGGCCAGCAGTAGGCGTTAGGACGATAAGTGCTTTGTATGACAATTCTGACCAACTTGATTATCTATGACCTTCGCGGCGCTTGGAAGTGATTGTATGTGCGTTGTGGGGAAACCGGTTGTTGACATGGCAAAGAAAATTGGGTGCAGGTGCGCATATCGGTAGGGGTGGCTTTAGTTTGTTCCGACCAAGTTTGCCAAACAAATACTATTAACTCTTCTGCCCACGCGTACTAACGTCCTGTAGGAAATGTTCTCAAATTAGATTCTCTCAGACGTCAGTATAGCTAGTCAATTTACGTTTTGTTCCGTTACCGAGATTTCCGTTTTTCATTTGTATTAAATTTCCGTTACAGGCTTGAGACATAAAATGACCACAAAACAAGTTATTTCTTGATGCCAACAATTCAGCGCGCGAGTTTTAACAAACTTGTGACGTCGCGCGCCGAAACTTGGGTAACTGTTCACTAGTTGAGTATAGTTTGCCACATTTTTAATGAAACAAGTTACATCTTGAAGTTGCAGCTCCAATTTGTCAAAGTCGCAACTCACGTACCAGTGTCGCGATGTCAGCTAGCAACGTCACCTTGTTTATGCACATTAAGTTTTATTAATTGTTCCTCTAACTTGTTCATTTTACTGTAAACGAAACGTGCACGTCAGATGAGCCGAATAAATACTTTTCCTTGCAGGCCCCGTGTGTAATAGAGCTCTGAAGGATTGTAGTCAATGCAATACGTTTGCACATATCTTGAATATCCTATTTCCTCTTTTGGTGGGGAAAGCCCAGTACATGTCATACTTCAGAAGCGCTGTTGCATTTTTTTGTGCAATCTGTGTTATTTCTGCCGTTGTGCAAATACCTAGGCAGATATTGTTGAATTAAATAAATAAAGTCTTCCCCAAGCTGTTTAACGAGTGCAGTTTATGGTTTTCGACAAGCTTATTTCTCAAAATTTGAAAACTGAAGTTATACCGGTGACACACGGAGGGGGGGGGGGCAGGCACTTTCGATCGCAATTGAGCCCCATCTGGATCTAAATTCGCGACCGCCATTGGCTCCCATCCGCAGATTGAGCAAAGAAGCCAATCGCGACCAAGAACTTCGACCCGAATCCGGCTCGATCGCGATCAAAAGTGCGCCGTGTGACATCCGTATTAGTTCCATGTGGAACATGCAGAAGTTTCTGCATTGATGCAAAAATTTGAAAGTTCAGTTGCATGATTTGTGCTTTGAACAAGGGGCGTATTCTGAAACGTTCCACTTCGGCGATAGTTCGCCTAGGCGACAATTTCGCCTTTAGGCGCGCGCTGATTAGATGGTTGAGCAAAATTGAATGTCGGGCTCAACCAGCCAATTAGCTCATCTAATTTTGCTCAACCAGCTAATCAGCGTGCACCTGAAGGCGAAATTGTTGCCTAGGCGAACTATCGCCGAAGTGGGAATGTTTCAGAATACGTCCCCTGATCATTTCCAGCATTGTCCTGATGTTATACTTTTTACTTAGCTATATATATATTTTTAAATTGTAGTATGCTCACATTCAATCATTTATCTGGATATGGTTGAACATGCTGTCATTTAGTTAGCGAAAATAGTAAAAACTAGAGCATGTGCTGGGCATGCTATTACAGTTGTTATATGTTATGATGCAATAAGAAATTCAGGTGTTTGCAAAATCAAGAAGATACATGTTACCCCGACATTCTGGTCCCTTCTAACACAGAAAAATCAACACTCATATGGAAAACTTGATCAGCAAGATCCACGTCACATTCCTTACATATTGATGAGGGCGAAATACAAGAACACCCATGTATAATGCATTGGGTGCACATTAAAGAACCCCAGGTGGTCCAAATTAATCCTGAGTCCCCCACTATGGTGTGCCTCAATCGTATTGTATTTTTGGCACGTAAGACCCCAGAACTTAATTTAATTTAGTTCTTGCAAACTCTGACTTCATTACTTGTTTTTTTGTTTTAATTTGTTTTGTGCTCGCTCTTCTAAATTTGAAGCAGGTAAATATTTGGTTTCAAAGGAATGTTGTGGAATAATCGGTGAAAGGCAAGCCATTCGATGTGTCATCTATACCAGTGTCTATAAACGTTGATTCATACCACAGTGGGATGAATAATTTGGTAGGCAATTGAAAGCGGAGCTAAAAACCTTTCGTATATGTAGTATCTTTTCCCAGATGCTCTGCCCTGAAAGCAGCGATTAAATTTATAATTATTTGCATGCATGTAAGGCTGCATATTGTAAATCATACAAAGGCATAATGTTAGACTAATGTGCCTTTGTGGGTCTCTAATGGTAACCAAGCTTACCTAGTAAGGTGTTCTTGCCTATGTGATTCGGTTACCTTGTGCCTGACACTACAAGTGTGGAAGCTAGGTGAAAACAATTAGTGTACTGATAAACCATATGTAAGTGTTGGCAGCTCAAACACGAGAGACAGATAAGAAAACAGCACTGCACTGAATTTCAACACAACATTAGTAAGGAATACAGAAAGCATTATACCTGATGCTGCCAGAATACTTCACATTTTACTTAATTAACCTCCTTGCTACTGGTGTCCACGCTTGCGGACACTTTTTCTAAAGCCAAGTGTCCTGAGCGAAAAGTTCTAAGGCGTTAAAATCGTGCACCTTTCACAGCCTGGACAATCGTTTGCTCAGCTTCTAAAGGAGGACACCATATCTTGGCCGAGGCAGCCATTAAAAAAATCATGGCTGCGAGTCTAGCAAATATTCCTGTTCACTACCAGTGTCCACTTTTTGTAATGCCAAGTACGCGTCTGCAAAAAGTTCCGAGCCATTGCAAGTTGCGCGCCTTTATCAGCGTGCATCATGGTTTACCCTGCCTGAAAAGGACAGTGCCATAGGTAGGCTGAGGCGGCTGTTTAAAAAGCTGCAATCAGCCCTCAAGATATTTCAGCAACTTGTCCACATTTGTGGACACGGCTTTTTGGCTTCAAAATGTTTTGTAATTGTCACCAATTTTTTTTGTGAGCTCCTAAAACTTTTAAAAACAGTTACTCATTTGCTTGCCTACATTATTTTCGGTGGTGAAAAGGTTAGTCCACTAATGCAGATTTCAATAAGCCTAAGCCAGTAATTTCAATATTCTTTGAATTCTTGAAGCTTCACCTCAATAATCCTAATATCTTTGTTGGCAGAGGTATTGATGCCAAACCAATTCCCTGCATGCCCTAATCATTCACTGACCTTAGCTTCAGTGGCCTTTTTGTTAGCTTCAGTGGCCTTTTAGATATCAGCTAGCCTATTTTGATTTTTTCGTAACACCGGCAGATTCACAAAAATGTAAATGGTGCCTCCACTTACTGAAAGCAACAGCAAGGTGCCTGAAGTTCAGATTTTGCACATGATTGGGGTGTACTCTTTTGTGACCATTGCTGCATTTGCCTACATGCCAACATGCTTATTTGATGAGCCTCATGTTGCTTTCAATCAGTGAACTTTGTTTGGTGTTATTTAGGGAAGCCTTGATGCCACCTGTCCTTTTTTGCATTTCTTTTCTCTGATAAACCTGTTCACAAGTCAGTGCTGGATTGCCATATCCCTTGTCTATGTTTTGTGCTTCTTCTAGCTATTCAAATGGGATGACTAGCCAATGTGCATGAAAACTTGCAATGAGTCTTCGTTAACTTGCATAATAAAAGAAGTCATTTTAATATGTGGCTCATTGTACAATAAAGGCACTTTTTTGCTGTTGCTTTGTGTGCTGCAAACAACATGGTTGAGTAAAATTTTCTGAGGATGATCTTGTTTTTGGTTGCTTGAAGGGAGGGCAGGCATTAAGTACCTTATGTTTTCTTACTTATGACAGCATGTGTTTCAATTAAAATGTTAATTTTGTTTCTTCCACATTACCATGGATTCCGCAGGGGCAGCATAATGAGCCACGGTGGTGACCATAGTGCACACTCGGGCCATGCGGGTCATGTTGCCTTACCACCAAATTTCACTACTCCAAGCCCCAACTCATCAGCGCCTCTGCAAACAGTCTTTACAGCTGCTTTGGCTGCCGTCACAATGAGCACTCCTACACACCATGCACAACCTGATGCTTCCTCACATAATCATGGGCACGGTTCCTCACATGGAAGCACGGACATGCATATGGCAATGGTAAGTTCAATGGACTAGGTATGCACTGTCTATAAATTTTTAGCACTCATAGTTTCTTTTGTCATTGCTAAAGTAGTGCATATTATACAATTCTTTATATGTTTATGTACAGTTCTATCACTGTGTTAGTGCGAGGAGTTCGGGCTACTTGCTAAAGATGTGTAAACAGGGCTGTAAAATCACCTAGACATACAGTCTTATGTCTTGTGTCATGGCTATGGTCTGTTTGCTTGTCTAGATACTGTTTTCCGGTGGCATAAAGCAGTTGATATAACATGACATTCAGGCTGAAGGGATCCATTTCGATGGACTCCTTCCCAATGAAGTTTTTATGTTTTAAGAATGCATACATATTTCATTATTCCCAACCATTGGTCTTGGCTGCCACCTATGAAATAAGAATTTGTTAGCAGAGATTCTGCATACTATTGGATATTGTGCTGTAATCCTTCATGGAGAGAATGGCGAACTAACACAGCTGGAACAGGAGGTTTAGAAGCCCGAGCTTTGTAACATAGCGGCTGAACCTGAGTGAGGCCCTTAGCTTTGAACTGCCACACGGTTTTCACTTGAAATGGGATAGAGCAATGGGAAATTTTTATTACACTACATATTTGGTTAAATTATTATTTTATTGTAGTTCACCTGCAATCCTCACACTGCTGTATAGTCAATACCCTGTGTTATGTGTATGAAGAGTAAGGGCAAAAATGTGAAAATGTAGCCTGCAACTTCTCAGCAAGAGCTGTTCATTCTGTGCTAGGTAGTTTGGGTTGACAACATTTGAAAGGTCATTTGTGGATGATGGTATGAATTCTTTTTTGGCTTAAGGTTGATTTCTAAATTGAAATTCTATCATTTGTCTTCTGTACATATTTTTTCTTTCGATTTATTCAGTACTTCCACACGGGAATCACCGAGACCATACTCTTCAAAGACTGGGCTGTCTCTTCTGTTGCAGGTACTTATTATTAATGAAACTAATGCTGAGCAATAATTATTGCAGAGTGCTAATACACTGTTATTCCTTTCAGGTGACAATTGATTCTATCTGTTAAATGTTTCGTTTGAATCCATTTCTTGCATCTTCAGCATTATTGAAACAGACAGAACAGATGAAAAATATGGAAATTTTCAGTGGGGTTTCACTGTTCCAGAAATGGGCAGAAATGTATTTGTGGTATGGGAGCAAAGTTTAGTATTTCGTGGGCAAGCAGTGTACCGGCAAAACACAATGATTTCAGAAATTTGTTTAATATAAATTGTTGCTCGTCCATCTTCATTTCCTCCACTGTTTTACGATTGAAAGTCTTGGTGATTTTGTGATCAAAGAACAGCTAGAAGAATCCAAGTGTTTTTTCATTGTTCTCCACGTGACGCGTCATTCCTGATGAGGTGAGAAAAAGAAATCATGGAGGTGCAGGGAGCAAAGCGTTTCTGTTGAGCCATGTCCATGTGCGAGAGGCCGAGGGCGACTCAAACTCCTCCTCACTATAATCAGAACTTGCAGCTCTGATCACTTGAGCTGAAAGGTGCATCCAAAAAAATCTCACTTAGGGGCAGAAAAAGACGCCCAACGTCGTCGTAGCCGGGTGTGCTGCATGACTTCATTTTAAGGCCTAGAGCTGTTCTTGGGCACTTTCAGAAATAAATAAAAAGAAATGAAATGAAACACTAGGTATAAAATGGCGTTGCTTGAGAACATACTGTGTTTATTGCATACAGTGATGTCCAGCTATAATGATACTGCTTACATTGATATACCATTATAGCAACGGCTGGCCTTTACCTAATTGTATATTCAAGTATGACATCCGCCCAGGTATAGAAATATCCTGTTAAAACTCGATTTTCATCTTTTAAGAATGTTGTTCTTAAGGATGTGCAAATATTCGCAACTTTTAAATAATTAATCGAATAGTGTCCTATTCGATTTGGTATTTGAATCGAATAGTCACTCTTTGTAAATGTGAATGTTTTTCGTATACCTTTTGAGTATTTCAATACGTCACCTGCACCCAATTAAACATAAAATTGGAGCAAAATGTATGGGAAATTTCCACTCCCGCAGGGCATACTATAGAAATAAAACATAAAACTTGGGTAGTCACTAGTGGAGTATGCTACATTGCTTAGGTAGCCGTATTTTACAGGCTATATAGCGATTATTTGCACTCTTCGTAGATTCCTATGCATGCGAAGAAAAAACTTGTCTGCTCCTAATGCTCCATTTGCGCTTTTTATAAACAACGCTCCATAACTTACTATGTAACGACAGAAACTTGCTAATACTAGGATGTGAACGTCATTTTATAATTCTGATAATGGATGTTCATTATTTGAAAACTATTAGAAAACTATTCAATATTTGATTCGATTTGCATTTGGCACTATTTGATTCGTATTTGAATTGGTCTCAAAAATTGGCTATTCGCACACCCCTAATTGTTATGATTGCACATATGTTATTTATGAATTAAGGTTCATAATTTATTTTGAACTGCACTATTCAGGCAAGAAAGATTGTTTCGTATGAAGGTGTTTATTTCTTGTTTGTATAGCACAAATGCTTCATCATTGACATCGATAGAATAAGCCTGTTAAGGTAAAATGCCTCAAATGCAGTAAAATCATGCTACAAATTCAAATAGTATTGCGGTTCATGTGAAATAATTGTGGGCAATTTTTTAGAAAATGCAGCCCACAATTCTTTATAGGAAAATGAAGTTTTCCTGTAAAGAATTCTGTGAAAATGTTTTCTGTGAAAAAGATAATTTTTGTTTGAATGTAGGTCCACATAAGCTTATTCATTTCAGCATTTTAGAAAAAGATTGTTAACTGGACAGCATGTAAATATAGTGTCGTGCTTGTGTTAGCATTAAATGGCTTGGCAACGTGGTGCGTTGTAAAATTAGCTCATGGTGACACTAAGCAATTTTTAGAGTATGACAGTACCAAGTTCAGTTGCTGACCGATTATTCAAACACCGATAATTCGAACATGCTTGACTATTCAAGAGCTCTGTGGCACCACCACTTGCCCCATAGACTTAATGTATAAGGACGACCGATATTTCCGATGCCTTACAGTGTGCCTTGCGATAAGTCGAGACTCTTGACTATGCGACCTGGGGCTAATTGGTCACCGAGTTGAGCAGAAATAGCGATATTTTCGTTTTGAAACATCGCCAGCAAGGTCGTGGGCCATATCATCGCCTCCTCGAAACCGAAACTACTGAAGCCTAGTCGATCTAGTTGCTGATGAAGATTTGGTGCATTCATTGGCTACTTTCGTCTACCTGTAGCGACAGCATGATAATGGTCGAGATACAAGCCACGATATTGACGCGAGAATGTTGTAGCGATACCTTCCGCTCGGTTCTATATCATCCACCGTTCATGGCCAGCTGAACCCGTTGATAAAGTGTGCGGAGTGTCGCTCTGTACACTGACAAAGCGTGAAAAGAAATAGCATAAAAGGCATTGCTGTAAAAATGCGGCCTCAGACTGTCTAGGCTAAAGGCAAGTGTGTATGTGCCTGCAGCAAGCTTTGACAAACTTGGGCTGTATTCTGAACGATCACTTTCGAAGATACTTTCATTTTTGCAATACTTCGCGCGGCTAGCACTGGACGCTGTCGACAGGAGGCAGTGTTTGCACTATGATAAGATAGCCTTGGCACTGTGCCAACAATGTCGTCGCTCGTAGACGCCGTGATGGGTCTTGCGCTGATTGCGTGAAATCGACCCCGAAAGTACCATCCAAGAAGGCGGCACCCCTTTTTTTGGCCACTTGTGGAATAAAGTCACTTATATTTGGGTGAATCTGGTATTTCGTACTCCTGATTATTCGTGAATTATCGGTCGGTGACTAGTAACTGTAAATATTATAAAGCATTTGATCAAAAGGAAATTGAAGACCATACCTTGAGGCATTTAACTTAAAAAAAGCGAACACTGTTTCTATATAAATTATTATTAAATGTTTTGCTGTTGTAGGCTACAATTTGAACTTGCTGTTAAAGCTTCATGGCTAGATGCACTGCTTAAAGGCCTAAAAAGGGACAGGCTAACATGAAAACAGAAGATTATGTGTAAATTTTCACAACTGTCTTATTTCATGGTTTGTTGTTGGTCTGTTGGTCCTTGTCTGTTTTCTTTTCATTGAACTGCCCCTGGTTATGCCTTATGCAGTGCATCTAGCCATGATGTTTAACCACCTAGATCTCATTGCAGCATTACTTGCTCTTAAAGTACTATCCTTGATCACTGGTAGCTTGTGAGCATCATTGTGATTAGAACAGCTGTTTGGGCAATGAAATGCAGTTGGTGCTTTAGTGGTTTTGTGTGCTGATCCTTGTGGGCTGATCTACGTAATGTTGCACCTAAATATCATGCATTGACGTATTCATTTCTGTCATTCATTAATTTATTCAAGGTCTGTTTCCCAGGGAAACAGACCTTTGGGCATAAGAAGAAATACTTTAAACTTTCCGTTCTATAAAACCATGAAATAATTTTTAACTTGCTGTTTCTACTGTCTGCAGCACTTACTCATAAGGTTAGCCTTCTTTTTTCTGCTTTGAAATACTTTGCAGCAGAAATAGTGTTAGTAAATTGTAGAGGGTTAGCTTTTAAAGCACTAGGCAGGCTTTATTTGAAAAATCTATGGTATGGTTGTGCTACATTATCTTTTATTTTTTAAATTCATTACGAGTGAAAGCACTTCTAAAATGGCCCAGATTTAGAAGGTGTTTCTAGTTATTTGTTGTAAATTATTATGTATTCTATGTGGTTGGAAGTAGGAGCAAAGTATAATAGTCCTTGTATAACATTTTCAGGAATGGTTGGCTCTGTAGTGGGAGTGTTTTTCATGGCTGCCTTGTATGAAGCTCTCAAGTATTTCCGGGAGCATCTCTTCAGGCTGCATTTCTCCAGCATGAGCTATTCATCTGTGGCTGTGACAGGCCGGGATGGCCACACTCTGACAGAGGTCCATCAAATAGTCAAGTATGTAGACCAATAGGTCCATGGCAGGTGTGCTTGCAAGATTGGTAGAATATGTAACTGAGTTGCATTATCCAAGGAGGTTAGCATTGTCCCAAATTTAGGAATTGTTGTACCTTGTGAAAATAAAAATAAAAAAGCCTGCTCTATTGGGTTTCTCTGCGAAGGAAATTCAGCAATAGCTTTTCTGTACATTCATACTTCTTATTGCAAAGATAACAGAATATCCTGGATCTTGTTCATCATATATAAATCCTTTCTATGACAGACATGAATTTCAGCTGCTTTCACCAGGGCATGCCTGATTACAGTAACACATCTTCAAAAACATTTCCCACTATTAAAACTGGCATTCACTGCAGTGTGACAATACTGCTGGAGGTATGAAGTCGACCAGCAGCAGTTCCAGTGCTGTGCTTATTTTGCTTGGCATCTTGATGGTGGGCTCGGAAGTTGTCGTTAGTCCTCCTTCCATTCTGTTACACATGTTGTGAACAATCTGCTTCTCCTTTTGCTTTGACATTAAAATTGGGCAAGCAAAGACAACATGACAGCAATGTGGACAGAACAAACACAGGTCTGGGAAAGTCCTGTCAATATTGCTGTTGTGTTGCCTTTGCTTGTGAACATTTAACGTCAAAGTATGAACAGACTAGCCTAGCAGTGTGTGCTGTTTACCTGCACTTATCTGTTTGCTGTTCTTTATTGTCTTGGTCTGCCCCACTCGTTTTGCACATATTGCTGTGGCAGCCAGCAGGGTATGTTTTATGTCGGTTGTCATGAAAACCTTCTTGTCCCACTCTACATGGCACTTAAAAACACAGCACTGTGAAAGGTGCTTGTTGTGCTGTGAATGGTATGTCTTGTTGTGCCCCTTATAATCAACTTCTTCCTTGGCAGTCAACTCGTGCTTTGGCAGCAGTTATGCTGCCAGTGGCCTCCTGGCACATCAAGTAAAGATCACTAGTGTTGTGCATTTTGTTCAGTGAGGTTACATGTAGAAAGTTTTTTGCGCAACACACATTTTTCCCCCCTCAATGTGTTAGTTTTATGGTTATAGAATTGGAAACACATGTTGAGTGTGCCTGTAAAGTGTTGTTTATCTACATTTATCTGCTTAGATTAGAACTTCTACAATACAGTTTTCATACAATTGTCAATGGTCTCACTTCTTTCTGCTGGTACATCTAAAGGGTTAAAAAAAGACACTGTATGCTGTTGTAATCATTGGTCTACATTTCGCTTTCATGCTGGTTTTTTTTATAAAAGTGTCTGACCCTAAATGCAGAGCTGTTAGGCTATGAATTAGCATTATGCAAAGTGTGTGTGTGAAAATTCTAATTGCTTCTGTTTTCCCAAATTTGTTTTTACAGGAACAGGATAGTGAGCTGGCCACACTTGCTACAGACTTTCCTGCATATGGTTCAGATGGTGATTAGCTACTTTCTCATGCTGATTTTCATGACGTACAACGTCTGGCTATGTTTAGGTGTTGTACTTGGTGCTGGCTTTGGCTACTTCATCTTCGGCTGGAAAAAGGCCACTGTTGTGGATGTGACAGACCATTGTCACTAACCATTGTGTTCTACTCCTGACTGACAGTAAGCCCAATGTTATGCATATGTGATGCAGCCTTGTATTGCATGTATTACTTTATGTAGTCAATTGTTTGGGAAACATTTTAGAGGCCATTATTTGTATACGCTTTTGTTTTCCCGTGAGTCTAATGAACCATGAGCAATGCAGTCGGCTAACCAGGGTGGCAGGCCAGATCGTCTTACAGCTTGCGATTATCCCTATGGCGAGCACAGAATACATTTGGAAGAGGGGTACCATCCTTGCACTTGATTCACTACAGTGTGCAGGGTTGTTTTATAGTTTAATCCTTTTGTGTTATGTTTTGTCATTGAATGTCATGAGTGCAGGAGAACCTCCAACAAATTTGTCATCCCATGTGCTTAAGGCTATAGCTGCAGAAAAGTTACTGAAGCAATTGGCTGCACTAATGTCATTACACAATATTTGCAACCCAGCTTGCTTGTTATGTTCCATAGACCAGCAAGGCTGCAGGCAGCAACTCATTATAAAGACAATTTAGTTAATTGTGTATCATCATTTACCATTTAGCTTGTTTTCTTATAAACTGCCATTGAACTTTAACATGGTTGCTCTAATTACTGTGTTTAGGATGTGGTTTTTCTAATAAGCTTGGCATGTACAACTTTGTAAAGCATCATAGTCTTTCTTGATTCCATTCTTATTCATTGTTTTAGGTATTGGTAGACACGTTGTGCTTTCATCAATGCCACTTGAGATTTATATCATACTGGGTGAACATTCTCTGGTCTCGGCACTATTCTGTGACATTGGGACTGTCCCCGCCTTCTTGCTAAACTCTTTTTGCAGTGAACCAGATATTAAACATGAGGGTTTTGGTTGCCCCATATCCATTGTTATGTTAATCTGAAACCTTGCCATTTCACATAATGCAGTTACTGTAGAAGATTTTAGGTTAAGCATAAACATGGCGACTGCTTATGTTGCATATAGTGAAGCTGGATAAAATTAGAAAATTAGTAGGAGCCTTTTGATACCTAACCTGTCATCATTAGAATGTTGACAAAATATATGATTAATCTTTTAGGGTTAAATGTTTATTGTGTGATTGTTTGTTTGCCTTTGTTGAGATTCATATAAAGCTAGTGCTGTTATTTAGCTCCCTTGTTTATTCCTTGAAACTGCCAGACCTTATAGCTGAACTTATTTTGTATGCTTTAACCAGACGAAATTCCCCCTTTTTTGTAATTGTTGCAAAGGGAGAATAGCTTGGAAGTTTTAGGAGCACTCTGGGACTTTTATATACCTTCAAACAAAGTGAGTATATAGGCATAGTATATAGGCCTTTGCATATTTTCATTTACAAGTGTAGGCAGAGTGCATGAAGATTGCTCACTTTTCACAGGGCTTGTTTCACATCCAACTGCCGCAGAGCGAGAGGTGAATTCACACCTTTGTTTTTTGACAATTACCGGTGGCATAGCCAAGGCATGTTCACGAAATATGCAGGGCTAGAGTTGATGTATTCATGCCACGCTGTTTGCAGCCATGTTTTGTTATAGTGTGATTGTGTATTCAGGAACTGCTCAGAGGTGCATTCAAAGCACTTATCCAGTGTAATTGGACAGCTGCAATTGCTCCAATGGTGAGCAAAAATGTCTACTGTATTTTGTGACCAACCAGCCTAATTTCAAGTGCTGGTACACTTCGAAGTAGATGTCTGTACATATGAAACTGTGATATCACCTGCAAGGACCACTGTTTTTGCTCGTGTAAAACATTTGTTCCCCATCCTTTTTCCATTTGGCGTTGATTCTTCTGTGGTGTTGCACCTCATTATTTAGCTTGGCAGCAGAGGAATTGTGCTGAGTTATCTTAGAGGGTCCTTGCTTGGTGGCCTTGGCCAGCAGCTGTGTGCCTGTGAGCATATACTAGGAGTGGAACTTTTCCTTTTTTTTTTTTATTTAAGCTTGTGGCTTTCAGAAAATTGTGCAGTATAATTCAAAAGGGTTATATTTTGCACCTACTCACTCTGCAAATGTAGGCTGTCTTAGATTGTGAGTACAAATGTCTTGCAAAAATGGGCTTAGCAATTGCTCGTAGTAAGAAAAAGGCTTACTGCTTTGTAAACTACAAAAAAAGAGTTTAAACATAATATTGTCAATTATTTTGATGTCAAAACTGAAAAGCTCTTTGCATTGCGTAATTACCTTTTATTGAATGTGTAAGGTATTGAAACATTTACAAGCACTGCCAATTTGAGTATATTGTCAGTCACATTGAAGTGTGTGCTTCGACATCATACCTTTCATTTACATTTATATTTTTATTGCCACAGCGGCCACGATTCAATTGGGGCGAAATGCAAGAACACCCGTGTGCCGTGAATGTTAAGGAACCTCAGGTTACAAGGAACTAGAATATATGGGCAGTGCACCGACCGACACGTCCCTCGCCTTATCGCGTGTGTTGCTAGGAGCAGCAGTGAACTGCTGCTCGTAGCAACAATGTTGTCGTCGCTAGCTATTGAAGGCATCTAACAAACTGTAGCTCTACCCATGGCTGGTCAGGAACACGCCTCTGGTCTGATGCTTGGGCTCCAGCACACGACGCGCTTCACTGCAATGCACCTTTAATAGTTAGCAACTGCAGCACTGCCGCTACTGGCGACATAAAACAGATGAGCCAGAGAGGTGAGGTCACACAACTCAAAGATTCTGGTGCACTCTACCTAGGTGGTCAAATTAATGCAGAATCGGCCACTGAGGCGTGCCTCATAATCGTATCGTGGTTTTGGCACATAAAACCCCCATTTAATTTTTTAAAATTTTTATAGTGCAAATAGCATCAAATGTAGCCATTCAGACATTCAAAGTTTAGTTTCTGCTAGCAACATTAACATTGATAGAAGAAACAGTGAATAAAATTGGTATGACATTGAGTGGATCATTTTTCACTGTAGTGGGGATACTGTGCAGAATTAGTTTTCAGGCCATAAACTTGTGTGTGCATGCGTGTGTGTTTGTGTGTGTGTGTGCGCGCACACATGCAGTTTCCAACTGCACTCAAGGCACACAGCTGTGAGAGCACAAAGTCATCAGTGAGTCCAATGTGTCATGACAAGCATTGCTTGTTTGGTGAGCAAACCTTTCTTTTAGTACCTGCTTCTCCTTTATATGTTTAGAATGTGAGTACTATTCCAGTGGCATGGGATGTGTACTACAAGTCTGCTACTCATTGTTTATTTGTAAAACTTTATTATTAGGTGATTTTGACAGAGCCGGGGTCCCTCCTACAGTCCTAATAAGATATTGAATCAATCGGTAGATGAGATGAATTAAAAACTTGTTCTGTTGGCTGCTCTGTTCTTTTTATTGAGCAGATCTCGCCCTGACAAAGTGAATTATTTTCACTGAACTCGTACCACAATTGTCAGTGAAAACTTGTCAGGATGCCCTCACCTTCCTAACACACACTCAATAAGAAAGGAAGAAAAATGTTGCAGTTTCGCCCGAAAGGCGAAGCATCAATTGCGATAGCAAATTAGTAGAGCGCTATTCGGAGTAGGGATAGTAGTTTTATCGGCTGGATAAACTTGGACACATTCGCTTACTAACTGAATTAACAAGCGTGGTGTCAGCGCGCACAAGCAAGCATGAATAGATCGCACTGAATGACCGCAGATAACGACTGTCAAAACGCTGGCAGCAAGCGCAGCCGCCGCAGCGGGCGAACGTTCGCGCGGTCTATCACTTAAACGGAAACTGTGCGGCGAATGCACAGCGCATACAAAGGTCAGAGCCGTGCGGAGATAAGAGACGGTGTGGGCGACCGCCACCACCGGGCAAAGTGCAGAGGAGTTTAGCAGAGGAGAAGTTGTTGGCAGAGGAGAAGCTGCCCCCCCCCCCTCCCTCCCGCGCTGCCTTCCCACTTTCTTGCTTTCGCGTGGGAGATTGAGTGGCCAGTTCCCCTTGCGCCCGGTTGCAAGATAAGCATTTGGTGAAGCAGCACAGCGTCGGCCCGCCTCCCTCCCATACCCCCACGGCCTTTCGCGCGACGGTCGCATTTGCTTTCCGCCGTGCGTTCGCTCTCTGTGATAGCACACGCTTTCACTCGCGCATACGGCACGCGGCGACGATTTTATCGACCTTGGACTTTATGCGGAACCTCACGGCGATGCGGACGGCAGAAATCCGGTTGAAGTGTCTATATAGTTGCTATCGCAATAAAATGTACCAAAGTCTGACATGTGCCAAGTAGCAGTGAGTTGGGGTGCTAGTGCAAAGGTACAGTGCCATCCACTGCTGTGTAGAGCGCGTGAATGACCGGCTTTATTCTGCGGGACGACACCTGGCGACGGTTGCTGTGTCCGAGATAGCGTGCCCAGGAGCATGCGCGGCCTAAAAAACATGCAAACTTGCGCGTGTTCCCTTTAACCAGAGGTGAGGTTCGTAAGCACCTTTGTTATCTCAGTCTGTGAGCGCGCTTCGTTTGTTGCGAAAGGACCGGAGTGCATTATCAGCCCATACGCTTCATTCTATGTCATTTGCCGTGCCGCAAGCGCCCTCAGACCGAGTGCACATTAGGGTAAATACAGGCATTTTTCATCGTCTCCACTCGTCTAAAGCAGTTCTGCATGTTTATTAGGCCGCGCATGCTCCTGTGCCTTGGACCCAGCAACTGCTGCCAGGTGTCGCCCTGCAGAGCAAACCTGGCTGCTCGCGCGCTCTACATAGCAGTGGACAACACTGTACACTTCAGAATTGCTAGTGTACCAAACTATGCGTGCAGAAAAGGGTACCCAAGGTGAACAAAAGTAATTTGCAGCCTACCACTTCAGCGTCTCTGATGGTCACTGTGTTGCTTTGGGACGTCAAGCCCTATCACTCAGTCAAACCATCTGCTGGGCACAAGCACTGCTGAGAAGTCAGGTGGGTGTCTAATGGGCAATGAAGTAAGAAGAAAGAGGTATATGCTGACAGTAGACAATTCTTACTTGGTTGAAACTCAAGGATATGCACACTTTGTACTTTTCATGGTCACTTTATTGTGGCTATAAATAGCAGAAGACTACATGAGTTCAAGCATATAGGAACGAACAGTAAGTCGTCAAGTCAACACACTCTTGGCTATCGTCAACGGATGCACATACTCGGATAAGGTCACCGACTCACTTTCCTAGTTTTAATTGAAAGGTCCTTACCAGCTCATGGATGATTTGTATCTTTTAAAAGCTAGTAGTACGAAGAGATTGATTCACTTGACTCCACTGCTTGCAAAGGTGAGAAAATGTTCATGTTACATCCCAATATGGCAGTGCCCTATGAACTGAAATAAATTATTTGAAGACAACAATGAGGAACTGTGTTTATGTTGCATCTTTTAGCTCCATGCTGCCTTCCATAGCTCTAGCCTTTCTTTATGCAAAGTTGTACTATGCACAGCTTTTGAGTGCTCAAAACACCATGATGACCCGGTATGCTTTGCTACCTTTCTTTAATTGTACATTGAAGTTCATTGTGATCGATAACTGGTCTCTCTCTTTGCTCTTCTGAGAACACAGCCTTTTTTTTTCCAGTCACTCTTACCCACTAACCAATTTTTCTAGTGCTTGTCAAAGGACTACCATCTTTGTACTGGGCTGCTGTGTTCAACAGCCCTAACATAAGTTGAACTTTGGGCAATCTTTGGAGCTTAGTCATTGAGGCAGACAATGAAGTTTGATCGTTTTCTAGATTTCGTTACCCAATTAAAAATATACCAGCGACTTTGCAATGAAAGCGCAACAGAACCAACAGACGAGTTTGTCTGCTGAAACAAAGCTGAAAGTGCTGCTATGTCACATTCACAGGAAATCGCAACACAGTTTGATATGAACAATTATAATTAAAACCTCTGTTCAGCTTTCATAATGTTGTAGCATATCATGATGAAAAATCTGATGTGCAGTCTGTGCTATTAATGTTTCATTGCATGCACAAACAGCTCCTCGGGGCCATGCATTGTGTACGTGGCCTTGCAAATTGTTGAGCTTCTTTCTTCTTCTTTCTGGGGTTTTACGCACCAAAACCAGTTCTGATTATGAGGCACACCGTAGTGGAGGGCTCCGGAATAATTTTGACCACCTGGGGTTCTTTAACATGCCATTGTTGAGCTGTGAAACTTGCTGTGCAATGCGCATGAACCATTTGCACCGTAACAGCGTTACTGTGCTGTGTTACCATTACCGTGGGATATAGCCAATATAGCCCCTCATACGTTTCGCGTGCAGATGTGTGTGCACAGCAGGCTTTTCATAGTCGTGAACAGTCATGTGTATAGAGCACTCTTTTGGAATGTAAATTACAGGGATGTAATTATAAGCTTAGTGTAAATTTGTTTATTATCATTGTTGCTTGTCAGGCAAGTTTGACAACTTCAAGTAATTAAGTCAAAGAGGTGGGATTGCACTGCTGAAGGCAATTAACAATTTGTATGAATTGAAAAAAAAAGTGCCCACATTGACCAGCCCCTGGCTGAGTGCGTTTGAAGCCAGTATTTGCACGCGAATAATGGTTGTGGTCATGCCAGGAGCACCTCTGCGATGGGATGTTAGCATCTCTTCTTGACCATCGCTCACCTTATTAGAATTTCGATATCATATGCTGGCGCAGTGCTGCAAGCCTCCGCTTTCCTACAACGCTTGTCAGTAGTGCGACGTGCTGTCTTGTGCGAGATGCAAAATCTCCGCCCACTCGCGTCCACTGAGATAGCAGAATCTTGCAGCACTTCGCAGGTATGTCTAAATTCTGATAAGGTGAACGACGGTCGAGAAGTTATGAGCAGAATGCGAAGCCGGGAACCCCATAACTGCGCCTGTGCAACAGTTTACTGCAGGCGCAGTTAGACCAAACGAAAAAGTATTGTACCTCCACTTCGGAGTTTCGTGTATACATTTTGACGTTTGATGCAGCACTAAAAGCAGTAAACTACGGCGAGTTTCGTCGACCAGGAGAGCGTGGTCCGCTGCCTCGAACTGCAAGTGCTCGAGCGCTGGCGGAGCTCAATAGAACCGCAAGAAAACTATTGTGAACTTTTATGGTGCACCTATTAGGCGCCTGTTCCTGCATCGGCGGCGTAACCGAGCCAACGAGCACAGCAGGAAAAAAAAACCAAAAAAAACAAAACGCCGAGGCCATGCGCTACTAGCCCCAGGGCGTTGGGATCGAATCCCGGCCGTGGCATCCTGCATTTCGATGGAGGTGAAATGCAAAAACGCCCCTGTACTGTGCATTGGGTGGATGTTAAAGAACCCTAGGTGGTCAAAATTAATCCCGAGTCCCTCACTACGGCGTGCCTCATAATCAAATCGTGGTTTTAGCATGTAAAACCCCAGACAGCCCGCCGTGGGTGGTTATGGTGTTGGGCTGCTATGCACGAGGTCATGAGATCTACATCCGGCCACAGCAGCCGCATTTAGATGAAGGTGAAATGCAGAAAGCGCCCGTATACTTAGATTTAGGTACGCGTTAGGGAACCCCAAGTGGTCCAAATTAATCTGGAGTCCCCCACTACGGCGTGCCTCATAATCAAATGGTAGTTTTGGCACGTAAAACCTCATAATTTAATTTAATTTTAACCCCAGATAATTGAGCACAGTGAAAGATGAACGCGAAGCACAGTGGGGAATGAGACGCGAGGAGGAAAGAGGAAGGTGCAGTGGAACCGTGAGGCGGAAAGTGGAGGAGGGTGTTGCAAAAGCGTGAGAAGAAAAGCATAGTGCGGCGAAGATAGCCACAAGATGGCGCCAGAGTAGCGCGTGTCGTCTGGTAGGTCTGTTGGCGGCGGCGGCTGTAAATTGCGTCCACGCGTCACACTCGGCTCCGTTTGTAACGGGCCGCATAGAACAGATTGTCCGCGCCAGCCAATATATCGCGAAATAAAAACACGTATAGAGCTGCGCTCTAATTTCGCATTATGGAGTATCATAATCGTTGGTGATATTTTTTCCCTCCGACGATGTTGTTGGTGAGAGTGAAGCAGAATGCTTGTACTACACATTACACTTATTATGAAGTCATGTATAAAGTGGACGGTCAAAGAATGATCTGACTGAACTGAATAGTGCAACGGCTTGTATGTAGTCTGTGACAAAACCTCCCAAAAGCAAACATTAAAGAGAAACAGTAAATCAGTTTAGGCTTATGAAGTATTGTTTCAAAAACCTTATTTTCGTTTATTTCGCGGTAAGATTATATACTGCAGTAGAAAGTAAAGCCAGGACAAAGTTTCATTTTTTGAAATTTGCACCGAAACGCCAGCGCCGGTACGTCAGGGTGATGTCACGGATTTCAAAGTGTTATCTTTTTCGGCCATTGAAGGTTATACGGTAGTTGAGGCTCAGTAAAAGTTTCTGAAACTTGACACGTTCAGTCTGTGGTGCTTTTAGCACTCAATGTAGCCTATATTTACCGATAAGAAAGATAATTTATTAGAAAGGCAGAGAGGTCGGCGTGAGAGAGCATGCTCTGGCCTGCTACTCTGCACAGGGGGAAAAGGAAAGGGGACAAAAAAGAGTGATGAAAGATGATGAGGACATGAAGGGATGTCACGTCCTAGTAGGAGACGAGAAACCCGGTGTACAGCACGGATAACAGCACTTTATCTGATCAGTCAACGCGATGTTGTTTTCATCTCTATTTTTCCACCCGCGCGCTACTTCAGCGTAGTCTTCATGGCCTGGCACATATCCGTGGCGGCGATATATGATGTGGCATTTGCCCCACCCTTGAAAAAAAAAAAAAAGCATTGTCGCGATGCGCCGAGGACCGAAGGCACTGCAGAGCAGGTGCAAAGTTTATGTCAGGAGCAATAGTATGGCTTCATGCGAAGCATGTGCACAACCTCAGGCAGATGCCGCTGGCGTTTGGAGCAGTAAGAACTTTCGGGAACAACTTCAGAATTCACATCACTGATGCGGCGTGGAACTGTGTATGCAGGAGCTTCTCAGATAGCCCCCGCCCACGAATAAGAGTCCAGACCCACACCTGGTCGCCGACGTACGTGACGGGTCTGTGCCGACGATGTATATAGTAGTCCTGGCATCGTAGTCCTAGCCTGTTCTTGGATTCGCGAACGCGCAAGCTGTCTGGCTTCCTCTGCGCGTTGCGTAATCTCCTCAGCCCCAGTCTCATCATCGTCGCACTCGTGTGGGAGCATCGCGACCAACATTGTTGTAACTTCCCGGCCGTAAACGAGGCTGAAAGGTGTCGCGGGTGTTGTCTCTTGGCGAGCCGTGTTGTACGCACATTTAACGTAAGGTAAAATCTCGTCCCAGTTCTTGTGGTCAATGTCGATGTTCTGTCAGCCCATTGGTTTGGGGGTGATAAGCGGTTGCCTTTCGGTGACTGGTACCACTGACTCGCAAAACAGTATCCAGAAGCGCGGCCGTGTACGCAGTACCTCTGTCTGTTATCACCGCTGCGGGAGCGCCATGCCTTGGGACGACAGCTTCGATGAAAAATCGTGCTGCTTCGGCTGCTGTTCCCCGTTGGAGAACGCCTGTTTTGGCGTATCGAGTGAGATAATCAGTGGCGATGATTATCCATCTGTTGCCGGCAGTAGACATTTTAGACATTTGAAATGGACCTAAAAGGTCCATGCCAATTTGTGCGAATAGCGCGTCCGGTATCTGAACAGGATGCAACAGTCCAGCTGGCTTGTTGGGTGGAATTTTGCGGCGCTGGCAATCGAGGCATGTCTGTACATAATGTTTCGCGACCGGTGCAAGTCTCGGCCAGTAGTACTTAAGCCTGATTTGTGACAATGTGCGGGTGTAGCCCAAGTGACCAGCGGTTGGCTTGTTGTGACAGGCAAGTAGGACTTCATCCCGAAGAGATGCGGGAATGACGATTAGGTAGCTGCTGCCAGTAGGTGAAAAGTTCTTTTTATAGAGGACGTTGTGACGCAAGCAAAACGAAGGCAGCCCTCTGGCGAATAACCTCGGCACGCTGCTTGTTCTTCCCTCTAAGTAATCTATAGGAGGCACCAGCTCTGTGTCCTCGTGTTGCTAGCATGCAATGGCCACAGTAACGACCATGCCTAGAAAAGCAGCGTCGTCATCATCATGCACTGCAGTCTGAACAGGAGACCGAGACAGGCAGTTGACATCAGCGTGCCGCTTCCCCGATTTGTACACAATGGTGAAGTCAAACTCCTGGAGTGGAAGACTCCAGTGCGCAAGCCGACCAGCTGGATCTTTTAAATTAGTCGGCCAGCAAAGTGCGTGATGATCACAGATAACTTGGAAACAGCGACCATACAAATATGGGCGAAATTTCAGGACGAGCCATATCATTGCGAGGCATTCTTTTTCTGGAGGGGTACGGGGGTGACCCCCCCCCCTGCCCCTTTGTCCCCCTAAGAGCGCTGAAAAGCTGACCCAAGGTAGGCGGCATGAAACGCAATGTTAATTTTGATGTCTTATAATTTGGAGGCAGTTGCAGGAGAGCAGCGCTGCTTATAAAGGAAGGCCTAGTTTATAAGCATAACAATTTATTATAGAAAATTTCTGATCACCAGCAATTACCCTCTCACTTGTGATAGAAAAGGTGCTTGAAGTACAGCGCGAACTGCCGCAATAAGCTAAAAATGGTTCCAACGTTTGTGAATAGCTTTAAAAATGGGCTACACTGTGTGTTGTCTTGTACTGTCACAGTGCAGGCATTGGCATCCGTGGTTGCGACGAAATCTTCGAGCACTTATTCTGTACCTGTCATCGTTTTGAAAGACACTTCCTAGGGTGCTGTCCAAGGCCACGTCAGCGGCCTAGCTTATGTAGTGAACAGTGTATAGTCGGAGAGCTGTTATGTGCGTTTTTGTAACCTGCTGTACTGAATGGCCAAATGTGACACTGACTGACATGTCTATTGCCTTCTCTGCTCCTCTATTCTTGTTATTCTTTTCCCATATCTCTTTTGTTATTTTTTTCCCATTTCCAACGTTTAGGATCACCAGCCGGTGCCACAAGGGGTGTTCTATTCGTTAATTTTTTTTTTAATCTAGCACGTCTTTACCAAAGTTGGAATTGAAATGCACATTGCTTAGTCGTGTTCTCTCTTCTGTGAAATTACTCTTTTGGAGCTATATTGTAGTCTAGTTAACTGATCTTATTTTGTTGCTGCTGGGTACCTGTTTTTTAAATTTAATACTGTTCTTTATGTATGTGCTGTACCATGTACTATATATATATATATATATATATATATATATATTTTAGCAGAAGCACTTCTATGTAAATATGCAAAATTTTAATGTATATCTTACTGCGTTGCTGGAATAGCTTATTCGCACTGATGTGTTTAGAAGGCCTTAAGCCCAGTCAAGCTGCTGTTAAAAGATTTTAGCCATCGAGTAATTGGTATCTGCATCGCAACCCTGATGTGCTCTCGGACGAGTGTGTTGACCATACTAAATAAATGTTAGCATTTTTTGATATCCTTTCATTGTTAAATGATGCAAAGAAAGCGCGCCGAATAACTGCAAAGTCCAGTTATTAAAGAAAGTCGCAGTTTCGCCCGAAAGGCGAAGCGTCGATTGCAATAGCAAATTACTTAGTAGACAGCTGTACGAAGTAAGGATAGTATTTTATCGGCCGTATTAAGTTGTAAACGTTTGCTTACCAACTAAATAAACAAGCGCGGTGTCACGCGCGCATATGTAAACATGAACACATCTCGCTCGACGACCGCGTAAACTTGCCAAAACGCTGGAGTGAGAAAGCGCGCCAGCGGGAGCGAGCAAATTGACCTTCGCGCTGGCTCTCGCTTTAACGCGAACTAAACGCCGAAAGCACAGTGCATACGAAGCTACCGGCACTCGGCGCATGCACTTTGTCCCCATCGCAGATCGCTTTGAAGATGAGGTCCCCGCGGGGGCGCACACTTCGGCCACATCGGAGATCGCTGTCAAGATACGGCGCCCGCGCGGCAGCTTCGTGAGCAGCAGCCGCTGGAGCAGAACGCACACCCCCGTCTCCGTCGCCTCCACCCCGTGCCACGCGCGCGAACGAAGACCGCGCGCTTCCGGCCACCTTCCTCTCTTGCGTGCGAGAGTAAGCTGCGGTTGCCGGCTCATCCTCGCACGCTTTCATTCGCACACACAGCGTACCACGTGCGGCGACGCTTTTATCGCCGTTGGGCTTTATACGGAACCTCACGGCGACGGCAAAAATGCGCTTGGAGTGTCCATATAGTTGCTATCGCAATAAAAAAAGAAACACGTTCATAAATAGTGGGATAAATTGTATGCACAGAAGCGTTGGGCTGAGAAATGATTCACATCTATTGAACATGCTCAGCCTCGATATCTATTACCTTGTACTTACCTAAGCAGAACACCGTGCATGTTTATTGGAGTCTTCAGCGACTGAAGGAAGCTTCGTAAGTGCCTTGTAACAAGATTTATCACGGACTTCCGATCGATGTATTTGAACATTTATGAAATAAGAGAGGAATAGGGAAGGGAGTTAAACATGGTCAAAACACAACGCATAAGTTACCTGCCCCCCCCCCCCCCCCCCCCAGTAAAAAATCTTGGCGCCGCCCATGCGTTCTTGATAGCGTCCTGCTGGCGTAAGCAATAACTCTCGGTGCTGTCCTGCCGCTGAACAAGAACTGCGCCAAGTCCGACATTACTAGCATCGGTATGAAGAATCGTCGGGGCGTCTTCATCGAAGTGGGCGAGCACAGGAGGCGTCTGCAGCCGTTGCCGGAGCTCTTGAAATGCCCGTTGCTGGTCTTCGCAGGCCTACACGAAGGGGACATCCTCTCTGGTGAGATGTGTCACCGATGCGCGATGCGATGCCACGCGATGCGCGAAAATTCCGCAATAAACCGCCGGTAGTAGGCGCAAAGGCCCAGAAAACGTCGCACGGCGTTTTTATCAGACGGCGTCGGGAAATTAGTGACGGCAGCGATTTTATCGAGGTCAGGTCGGACACCTTGATGACTAACGACGTGACCGAGGAATTGAAGCTCTTCAAAACCAAAATGGCACTTTTCAGGTTTCAACGTTAGACCAGCTGAGCGTATTGCTTCAAAGACCGTTTTCAGACTCCGTAAGTGTTACTCGAACGTGGAGGAGAAAACAATCACGTCGTCGAGGTACACGAGGCAGGTTTGACATTTGAGGCCTGAGAGTACCGTGTCCATTAGTCGCTGAAATGTTGCTGGCGCAGAGCACAACCCGAAGGGAAGCACCTGAAACTCGTCCGTCGGGCGTCACAACAGCGGTCTTCTCGCGGTCTCTCTCATGAACTTCGATTTGCCAATAGCCGCTTTTCAAGTCCATCGACGAAAAGTAACGTGCGTTTCGTAGCCTGTCCAGGGAATGATCGATACGCGGTAGCGGATAAACGTCTTTCTTTGTGATCTGGTTGAGTTTTCGATAATCGACGGAGAAGCGCAGCTTCGCAGCGGAAGCGTCACGTCGTCTTCGGCGATGCGTAAGCGCGGTCGCTGGTGTTCCGCGGGGTCGACGTCGTCTGAGCTCGTAGAAAATGTAACGATGCGGTCGCGGACATTAATCACTGCACCGTACTCTCTCAAGAAATCCATCCCCAAAATAAGTCCCTTACTGCACTCAAAAGAGAATGACGAGGGTGGCGAGGCTGAGCCGGCGATAACTATTCTGGCTGTGCATTTTCCAATCGGCGTCAACTAGCCCCCGGCAGTTCTGATGTGGGGCCCGATCAACGGCGTCTTCACTTTTCTGAGTCAGTCGGCTAGCTTTAGACTCATTATCGAAAAATTGGAACCTGTATCAACGAGAGCGGCCACTTGGTGGCCGTCAATGCGAACTACAAGATCGGCACTCGTCGTCGGTTACATGGGGTGTGGTTGGAGTCGTCGGAGTCTTCGTCGATCGTCGGTGATGGGGGCTCTTGGGAAGCTAGACGGTTTGCAACCTCACCCCCGGAGGTCGCTGCCCATAAAGACGTCAGGAAAAGCACGACTGGTTGGTGAAGTGAAACGAGCCGGAGATGGAGAATGCGATCGAGGCTTTGTTGAACCTTCCGGCCGCGGGAAGTTTGTAGCATTGCCGTCGCAGGTACGGGGAGCAGCTAGCTTCAAAGGGAGGATAATTGTAGTTGGAGGGGAATCTCGGAAACCCAGCTACACGATAGTGGCAAGCTCGGTAAACATGCCCTCCTTCGCCGCAATGAAAGCATAGCCGCCTGCGGCCAGTGGTGCGCCACAAATTCTCTGTGAGACCGAGGTGCAGCTATCGGCTGTCGACGATATGGCGTTGCCGGTGGCGGCGGCGACTGTCGACGATAGGGCGTTGGGGGTGGCGGCGGAGTGGTCGACGGTGTCAGCAGCATCAAAGTGGCCGGAGGTGGTCTACAAACAGCTTCCGCGTAAAGTGAATCGTCGCGGCACCGCCTGCCATGCTGGGCGAAGAAAAGGCCTGTCGAACTTCCTCCCGGACGACATCAGCAACAGAAGCCACCGCTGGTGCCACGGGAGCCATCCCGAGCTGCCGGATCTCCTCTCGCACAATTTCTCGGATGACTTCACGTAGAGATGTGCCGCAATTCTCAGGAAGAATTAAACCATTCATCGGCGAGTTAGTGCGGTCATATTGGCGGTACCGCTGCTGTAGCGCCCGTTCAATGGTGGTAGCCTCCTTGGTGAACTCGGCCACTGTCGTCGGTGGATTCCTCACGAGTCCGGCAAACAGTTGCTCCTTCACTCCTCGCAAGAGATAGCGCAACTTCTTTTTTCTGCCATCTCTGAGTCTGCTCTGCGGAAAAGGCGGGCCATATCTTCAGCAAACATGGCAACGCTCTCATTTGGTTTTTGAACACGGGATTCGAGATGGCGCTGCGCATTGGGGGTCTCTTCTGTGCGCT